>NC_133655.1:225238135-225538135 GCF_009905375.1 Apium graveolens | reverse complement strand
GAGTTGTTGTAATAAGTGAGAGTGTCTGATTTTGAATAAGTTTGTGTGTGTGTTGTAACCTAAATAATACTTGAACCTGTTTCGGCTCCTGGTTGGGGTCGTGTGTTATAATAAAGTTTATTTAGTAGTTTTTATTATAATTTATCATATTTTTGGTGACGTTAGCCCCTGACCCCGGGGTTGAGGCCGTCACAGTTGGTATCAGAGCTCAGGTTCAAGTCCCTAATTTAGGTTAAGAGATGAGTCAATAAGGTGTAGGAAGTATGTCATATAGTGTGAGTTAGCAACTCATGTTGAGGAGCAACCTTAAGTGTCAGTCGAGGGTTCCGACGGTGTTACCCTGGCATCTATTAATATTTTAATAGACTTGCCTTAACCTTGTTATGTCTTTCCTGTATATTGTTATGATTGGCAGTGGCCTATAGTGATCTCTAGTTCTCCTTCTCGGGGAAACCCGTCAGACTCAGATGATTCAGATTCTGAGCGGACCTTGGATGTTGTAGCCGAGGAGACTCCCATGCCTCCTCCACCCATTCCTCCAGTTGTATCAGGAGGTGTGTTCAGACCTAGTATCCGTCCTCACTGGGTATGACGGTCAGTGTCGGCTGTTAGGGATTTTCCACCAGGATGTGGCCCTAGTTCCTCCACCTCGAGACCACCTGTTCCACCCTCTGTTCCTTCAGGTGCATCATCCCCGATCCCTTACCATGTTCACCGAGCGGTGAACCAGTCTTTGATCAGAGAGCAGAGCCCAGGGTTAGCAGCTCAGCTTGACCAGATTCCGGTCGGGCCTTTCCAGGGTATTCCTGCCCCTTCCCCAGATGTGCAGGAGAGAGTTCGATCCTTGACTCAGGCTGCAGTAGAGAGAGCTCGGACCATTGACCGATTCATTAGCTCCGAGTTTAGAGTTGTTCAGTACCAGAATCTCGTGAACTGGTTGGTATTTGAGTTAGGATCCATTGGTGGCAGTGGCAGTGGCAGTGGTTAGACCAGACTTGTTGTAGTAAGATACAGAGCTCAGAGTTAGTTGTAGGAGTTTTGTAGATGCTTTTCTTATGTATGTTTTCTATGTACTGTAGCTTGTATTAGGCGGGGCTGCTATGACAACCAATTTTGTTGTGTACTTAGTATATTATGAGTGTTGTACTGTAGTTGTTAGATGGATTCATATTGTTGTTGTACTATTATTTTCTGATGTTACGGTTGTTGGTTTTATTTTATTGCACTGTTGTTATTTCTGTTATTGTTATTGTTGTATTTGTTTCTGGATTGTTGAATTTAGTTATGCATCATGGGTGGACCCCAAATAAACAAGGAAGGGAATATTTAATTATGACCGCATTCTCCTGATACATAAAACTGTTGCTACCCGGGGGCACAATTTTCATATAAAACCTTTTTGTTGTGTTTCAGGAGAATGCCTCCCAAGAAAAATTCCCCGTCCAATTCCTCTAGCAGGAACTCTGAAGGGGGCCCAGTCATGGATGGATTACTAGATTTGCTACGCCAACAATCTAATCAGATGGCTCAGTAGCAAGAACAATTCCAGCAGCAGTAACAATAATTCCTACAACAGCAGCAACAACAACAATTTATACAACAACAACATCAACAAATCCAACAACAGTTACAGCTTCAACAACAACCCCAGCCAAAAGAGTTGAACCAGACTGTTAGTTTCAAGTCTTTCCAGTCAGTTAAACCTCCAGAGTTTAAGGGCGAGGTAGACCCGATTGCTGCTAGAATTTGGCTTAAAGAAATGGAGAATGCCTTCACCCTTATTCAGGTGAGTGATGATTCTAAGTCAGATTATGCTAGTTATTTTCTGAAAGGTGAAGCAAGTTTTTGGTGGGAATCTGCACGTGCTTTAGAAGGAGAAGGCCTTGTTTCTTGGGCCAGATTTACAGAGTGGTTTCTAGAGAAGTATTTTCCAAACTGTTTGCAGAGTCAGTTGGAAGTAGAATTTTTGGAATTGAAGCAGGGAGAAAAGAGCGTGGCTGAGTATGAGGCCAAGTTTACGGAGTTGGCTCGACTAGCCCCTGGATATGTGAACACTGAAATTCAGAAAGCTAGGAGATTTCAGCAAGGACTAAAGCTGGAAGTTCGTAGTAGAGTGGTGGCCCTACAACTTAAGATGTATACCTCTGTAGTTCAAGCCGCCCTGGTGATTGAGAGCGATCAGAAGTTGGCCTCCAAGGAAAGGGGTGATCGGAAGAGAAAGTTTGAAAGTGGTACAGGTAATGCAGACCAGGAGGAGTCTAGTCAGAAGTTCCCAAGGAAGTTTGGCCGGAATAAGAATCGGAGGTTTAGAAGGCAAGGCATGGCTCAGACAAATTCCGGTGTCACCTCAGTTGCTTCAGCCCCGGTCCAGTCAACCAGGCTAGTTGTGGATTGTAAGTTATGTGGTAGAAAGCATAGTGGTCTGTCCCGGAAGGATGTCCAGTGTTTTAAATGCGATAAAAAGGGTCATTATGCGTCAGAATGTAACCTAGGAAACATCGAAGTTACCTGCTTCAAGTGTGGTAAGTTTGGGCACATTTCCAGAAACTGCAAGACGGCTACTCAAGGTAGTATAGGAGGGAATGAATCTCAGGGACCAGCAACTAGCACAGCAAGAGCTAGAACCTTTAAAATGACCAAGAAATCTAATGCTCAAGATTCAGATGTGGTTGCAGGTACGCTTTCTTTAAATTCCGTGCCTGTTAAGGTTTTATTTGATTCGGGAGCGTCTAAGTCTTTTATATCTAAAAGTTGTGTAAGTAAAATGAATTTGATGTTGGAAGATCTAAATGAGCCCTTGTCGATAGAGGTAGCTAATCAGGATAAAGTTTCAGTAAACCAGTTTTGCCCTAGATGTCGAATAGAAATTTGCGGGCATCTCTTTTTGGTGGATTTAATACCCTTTCAGTTAGGAGAGTTTGATGTAATTTTAGGAATGGATTGGTTGTCTTAGCATAAGGCAAATATTGATTGTAAGAAAAAGAAAGTTTTGTTATATTCAGAAGACAATAAAATGATAGCTTATCAAGGACAAAAACAGGACAAGAAATTTCTTTCTATCTTGGAAGCGAAGAAGTTATTGAGACAGGGTTGTGAAGCATATTTAGCCCATGTTGTGGACACTGAGAAGAGAGTATTTGAATTGGAGAAGATTTCAGTAGTTAATGAATTTCCAGATGTGTTTCCAGACGAGTTACCAGGATTACCACCAGATCTGGAGATTGAGTTTTCTATTGATTTGATTCCGGGTGCAGAACCAGTTTTAAAGGCACCTTACCGTATGGCCCCAGTAGAAATGAAAGAACTAGCTAAACAACTTCAGGAACTTTTGGATAAAGGGGTAATTAGACCAACTGTATCCCCGTGGGGCGCGCCAGTGTTGTTTATGAAAAAGAAGGATGGAAGCTTGAGATTGTGTATTGACTACCGAGAATTGAATAAGTTAACCATCAAGAATAAGTATCCCCTACCCAGGATTGATGATTTATTTGATCAACTGAAGGGAGCATGTTGTTTTTCCAAGATCGACTTAAGATCGGGCTATCATCAGTTGAAGATCAAGCCTGAAGATATACCGAAGACTGCTTTTCGAACCAGGTATGGCCATTACGAGTTTCTAGTGATGTCATTCGGATTGACTAATGCGCCAACAACTTTTATGGATTTAATGAACCAGGTGTATAAGGAGTACTTGGATAAGTTTGTTATTGTATTTATTGATGACATCCTCATCTACTCAAGGACCAAAGACGACCATGTCGGACATCTAAGGATTGCACTACAAAGGTTGAGAGAAAAACAATTATACGCTAAGTTCTCAAAATGCGAATTTTGGTTGGTGGAAGTTCAGTTTTTAGGTCATATAGTTGGTAAGGATGGTATTAAGGTAGACCCTGCGAAGATTGAAGCGGTATCCAGATGGGAGCAACCAAAGACCCCGACGGAAATTAGAAGTTTTCTTGGATTAGCAGGCTATTACCGAAGATTTATGAAGGACTTTGCCAAGATTGCAACTCCGTTGACCAAGCTGACCCGGAAGAATGAGAGATTTGTTTGGACGGAGAAATGTGAAGAAAGCTTCCAAGAGCTAAAGAAAATACTAGTGACAACACCAGTGTTAGCATTACCAGATGAAACCGGGAATTTCATAATTTACAGTGATGCTTCTCTTAAAGGATTAGGCTGTTTGCTAATGCAACATGATAAGGTTATTGCGTATGCGTCCAGGCAGTTAAAGCCCCATGAGCAGAAATATCCAGTTCATGATCTTGAGTTGGCGGCTATAGTATTTGCTTTGAAGTTATGGCGTCATTACTTGTACGGAGAGAAATGTGATATCTACACGGATCATAAAAGCTAGTTAAAATATATTTAGATGAGATAGTTACCAAGCATGGGGTACCTGTGTCTATAGTATCAGATCGAGATCCAAGATTTAGTTCGAGGTTCTGGACAAAGTTTCAAGAGTGTTTAGGAACTAAGTTAAATATGAGCACCGCTTATCATCCTCAAACTGATGGCCAGAGTGAGAGAACGATTCAGACGATCGAAGATATGTTAAGGGTATGTGCTTTAGATTTCAAGGGAAGTTGGGATGATCATTTACCATTAATAGAATTTTCCTATAATAACAGTTACCACGCCAGCATTGGAATGCCACCCTACGAAGCTTTATATGGATGAAAGTGTAGATCACCTCTATACTGGGATGAGGTAGGAGAAAAGAAAGTGTTAGGACCTGAATTAGTGCAGCAGACAAAAGAAGCAGTGGTGTTAATTCGGAAAAGATTGGAAGCCGCTCAGAATAGACAGAAAAAGAATGCAGATTTACATCGAAAGGACATAAGTTTTGAAATAGGATCATTGGTATTACTAAAAGTTTCGCCATGGAAGGGATTGATTCGATTCGGTTAGAAAGGTAAACTAAGTCTGAGATATATAGGACTATTTGAAGTTTTGAAGAAAATAGGAAAAGTGGCATACGAGATAGCTTTACCCCCGCAGTGGCAGCATATCCATAATGTATTTCATGTGTCCATGTTGAAGCCGTACATTCCTTCCTTGAATCAAGTAATTGAATATGAATCGATCGAGCTTCAATCGGATTTATCCTATGCGGAGCAGCCAATCCAGATTTTAGACCGAAAGGAGCGTGTACTTAGAAATAAATCTATTCCTATAGTTAAAGTACTTTGGAGAAACCCTAGGGTAGAAGAGTCTACCTGGGAACTAGAGTCAGATATGCTTGACAAATATCCTCACTTATTTAATTAGTAAAGATTCTGAGGGCAGAATCTTTTTAAGGGGGGAAGGATATAACGACTCGTATATTTATGTAATATTTTAAATATGTAATTATTGCGTAGATATTAATAAAGAAGTTATGGCATTTATGGTCTCTGTGTTAATTATTATTGTTTATATGTGATTGCTGGTTTGCGTGGTGTGTTTTATGATTAGCCAGGGCACAATGTATTTTTGTTTCACTTTTAAAAAGTGATTTTTATGACAATTCTATTTCCAAAATTATTGGGTTGTCTCCAAAATTGTTTTTATGATTTTATAACCTTGCTAATTATTTTAGGGATTTTACAAAATTTACAAATCAATATTCTGTTATTTATTTATTCTTCAATGATTTTCTGAATTCATTTAAATTGTAAAATCCATATTTAATTCTTGGATTCTTCAAAAATTATGAAACTCAGATTTTATTATGTTTACAATATTCTGAGAATTTTAAAATTATTTTGGTAATTTTTAAGACTAATTTTACTCGCGTGTTGTTTCGTTATTTCATTTAATGCGGGTATAAGTTGTGTGTGTAAAATGTTTTAAAAATTATGAAAATTATATTTTTATCAACTTCCGAATATTTCGAGAATTTTGGTATTAAAATTTTAATTTTTCGATAAAATTTAAAATGCGACTGGTTCATCAAACTAGCAAAAACGAACCAGAAATGTGACAGAAAGGATTTAAGGGACACGTGTAATACAATCAGAAGGTGGGAAGTGATACGTATAAGCAGGAGGGGTTTTGTTTACAATCAATTTCTCTGTCTCTCTCTCGTTATCTTTCCGCTCTTCATCTCTCTCACCTTATTTCTCCTCTACACTCTCTCTTCCCCTCTGTTTTCCCTTTTCTTCCTCTCATCTCTATCTTCGTTTCTTCTCCCGTTGTTCATCACCGCCGCCGTAGCTTCGTTTTTCCGGTTCGTTTCCGGTTACCTTTGATCCGATTCTTTCTGGTTGATGTATATATATGTATATATACGTATACATATGTATGTGTTGTGTGTGTATTTAGTTGCATGTGTGTGTGCCCCTGTTTCCCTGATTCTGGCCGCTGTTCTTTTGTTTTCCGATCGATTGTTGCAGTTGTGGTTGTGGCGCGTGTTGGTGCGCGTGTTGTGCAGTTGGCATTTAATTAATTTTTGGTTTTGTGCAGGAATTTTGACTAATATTTCATGATATTAAATTTAATTCGTGCGGGATGTGATTTTAATTAATCGGTGAAATTTATTAGGACACCCGTGTATTTTCGGGCACCAATAAATTTTGCCGCCGCGTGCGATGAATTGTTTTTGCGAGCGCGCGGTGGATGGTGATGACCCTGTTCTGAGTCCTAAATATTTTAATAAATAAAATGAGTTGTATAAATTGTTTTCAGGACTAAAAATTTAGTTATGTGGCGATTTGAATTGTTTGTGTTGGGATTTGACGTCGATGGATGTTTCGACGGGTAAACCTATAAAGAGAGGAGTCGCTGTCCAAATTTTTCTAAAATTTCCTTAAATTATAAATCGAGTATATATATCTCGTTAATACAAATTAACCCTGATTGTTATGTGCATTATTATTGTATATATGTTATTGTTATTAATATGCATGCGAGTCGAGAATTATATCGTTGGGTAATTAGTTAGTGAGGAAAAGTCAAGCATAATCGGTTGTCTAACCTAGGTTGTTTCGATTTCGTAGGATCGAGTCAAAGGACCCAGCAGTTGAAGTCAATTAGAGTTAAGCCAGAGTTAGTGCAAAGCTTCGCAAGGCAAGTACCCCTGAACTAATCTTTTACCGTTCAATATATATGAATAGTTGTTGATTTAAATTACGTACTGGAACAGAATGTTTTAAGTTACGTATTTCCCGTATTTAAATATGTTGTAGTGAACGAGGTTTTGGGGAAAAAGTAACTTCTGAAAATGCCTATCTCTAAATTATGATAAAAAAAATTAAAAAGGGATTTTTGGAATGTGTGCTGTAATCATTTAAACACAGATAGGTGTAAATGATTTTGGAAACTGGATAAAAAAATAAATCAGATATTGGATGGTCAGTTGGCGTAAGAGGTCCATTATTAGGTAACGGCCCAGCATGGTTGCGTAAGAGGCTAAGTCCGATGCGCGCACTGGTAGGCCGCTTAGTCCAGCATGATAGAGACCTAGCTAGTCTCTGAGTTCCGGAATGAAATTTGTGGTGGGATAGACTGATCAGCTGTCCCTAGAATTCATCCCCTTTTATATATCTGATAAAGGTTTAATGGTTCCCGAAACGGAACAAATGATTTATAGTTCCTGTAACGGGACAGGTGATTTATGGGTCCATAAATGGACAGTGATTTTGGAAAGAAATAGCATGCTAAAATTGAACTCTGGTATTTTTACACAGCACACTACAGATGATGTTATTTTCAAAGCATGCTAGTTTTGATATCCATTTATACCTGTTTTACGGATTTTTTTTTATATATTAGTTTAATATATGTTCCTATACTGTTTTATACATCCTGTTACTGGTTATTCATATAGAGGTACTGTTGAGCAATGGATTGCTCACCCTTACAGCTTGTTTTGTATTTATTTATTGCAGATGTCTAGAAGACCAGGTCAGCGTAGAGTGTCAGCCTCCGGTCCCGGCTCCTCTAAGGTAGTTTGTATCAGGCTCTGAGGTCTGATGAGTTGCTGTAATAAGTGAGAGTGCTGGTTTTGAATAAGTTAGTATGTGTGTTGTAACCTAAATAATACTTGAACCTGTTTCGGCTCCTGGTTGGGGTCGTGTGTTATAATAAAGTTTATTTAGTAGTTTTTATTATAATTTATCATATTTTTGGTGACGTCAGCCCCTGACCCCGGGGTTGAGGCCGTCACATGATCAATCAATGGCCTATCTCGAAAGAAAGTTCTCTAACATTAGAGTAAAGAAGCCAAGATTCTTTAAGGGTAAAGGACAGTCTTTCAACAAAGACAACAACTGGAAAGGAAAAGGGAAGTACACATCTGATAGCAAAAATAGTTACAAAACTGGACCTGTTGACATATCAAATATAAGGTGCTTCAACTGTGATGAACTAGGCCATTTTGCTATAGAATGCAGGAAACCCAAGAAAGCAAAGAAGGACAAAGCTTATCTTGAACTGGAAGCAAAGTATGAAGCTCTTCTGAAGAAACAGCAAAGCGAAGCTTATATTGCAGAGGGAAAAAGTTGGGATGATTCTAATATTGATGAAGATGAGGAAGTTGGAAATTATGCTTTAATGGCCTTGGAGCAAGGAGAATCATCCGCATCAAAATCACAGGTACCAACGCTCACTACCATTGATTTAAATGTGAGTCAATATAAGGAAACTGTAGAAAAGATGAGCACAGAAATGTTTCACATACATACAAGTATGGTTGCTGCTAATGAAGAAGTTAGCAGACTGACACAGATAAATGAGAAGCTTGAAAGTGAGAAACAAGAAGCTGGATTGTTGTTGGTGGAGCTTGAAACTGTAAGACAAGAAAATACATATCTGAAGAACAAGCTCAAGTATGCAAGTAAAATTGAAGCAGTGCTAAGGGAGAAGCTGGAAAAGAATGAAGGTAAATTGAAATCCTTCAAGAATGCATCTGAGAATTTGACAGTACCATGAGAAAAACAAGCCATGTGCAAATGTTGCTATTGGTCTTGACTATGATGCCTTGAACAACAAAAAGAAAGATATATGTGACAAAGGAAAAGCAACAGAAAATGAAAATGTTCCAGCAATGCTAAAAAAGGTTGTCTCACCTATGTTCAAGGCATGTAAAGTAAATTTCAGTGAAGAAGAGTTGATTATCAAGCAAAAAATTTCTGATGAAGATAAAGAGAAGAAAAATGCAGAAGCAACTCCATCTTCTAAAGCTGAAGAGAAGCTCATGGACAAACAAAGTTCCAAGACACTTGTCAAAGAGACCAAGACTGAAGATGCAAGAAAGAAGAAGAAAAATAGAAATGGGAAACATGGGATAAACCAAGGCAATAATTTTGCTTATGTTGCAGATGCTCCAAGAAAGAAGTGTGAAAAATATGGCTCTATGAATCACCTAACTCACCTGTGTAAAAAGGTTGTTAGCAAGCAAGCTGTAGGAGCATGCAAATACAATGAAGCAGATGCAAATGATCCCTACTCATTCTGTGACAAGTTTGACTGTATCCCTTGCAACTTGAAAGTGATGAAAAGTTGTCACAAACTAAGAGTAGACCTCAAAGAAATAAAAATTGGGTCTATAGCAGATAGGAAAAATGCACAATAGTCATTGAATTCTATTTTATCTGAAACAACTCATTCTACTTCTGCTAAATCAGTTAACAAAAAGAAAGTACCCAACACTGCTTGGGTTTCTAAACACACTTAAAACTCATTGTGTGCTGGTCAAAGTGAAGAAAGTCATATGGATCATTGACGGTGGGTATTCCAGACATATGACAGGTGATAAGGCCCTGTTATCACATTTTGAGAAGAAGGCTGGCCCTTTGGTGACCATTGGAGATAACAACAAAGGATTTATAATGGGATATGGCAAGATTATTTCTGAAAATGTTGTCATTAATGATGTAGCACTAGTAGCTGGTCTTGAAGTGAATCTTCTCAGTGTTAGCCAATTTGCAAATAAAGGTTTTGAAGTATTATTCAACAAATAAGAATGCACTTTTATCAGCAAGAAAACTGGTGAAGTTGCTCTGAAAGGAGCAAGGAAAGGATGCTTGTTTATTGCAGACTTCGATTCAATAAATAAGGATGGAATTTGTTGCATCTACATCAAGGCATCATAAGAACAAAGCAAGCTATGGCATAAGAAGTTGTCTCACTTGAATTTCAAGGCAATTAACACCTTGGTCAAAAAGGAGTTAGTAAGAGACATGCCTAAACTGGAGTTTGCTCAAGTTGAAGTTTGTACAGCTTGTTAGAGAAAAATGAAAAGATCAAGTCATAAGTCAAAAACTGTGAATTCCATAAGTGCACCATTGCAACTTATTCACATGGACTTGTTTGGACAAGTAAATGTCTTATCTATTTCAAGAAACAAATATGCACTTGTGCTGGTGGAAGATTTCTCAAGATACACTTGGGTAGAGTTCATGCACTCTAAGGATGAGACTCCACACATCATAATTGAGCACATCAAGAAGATAGAAAATTAGGATGAAGATCACAATTGTGTAAAAAGATTGAGAAGTGACAATGGAATAGAATTCAGAAATGCAACATTGAATGAATTCTGCAAAACCAAAGGCATTGTTCAAGAATTTTCAGCAGCTAGAACACCTCAACAAAATGGAGTAGTTGAAAGGAAGAACAGAACATTAGTTGAAGCTGCTAGGACAATGCTGCAAGATGCCAAATTGCCAACAAGTTTCTGAGAAGAGGCTGTTAACGCTGCAAGTTACACTCAGAACATATATCTCATTAACAAGGCACATGACAAATCACCATACTCAATCATGTCTAAGAGAAAGCCTACTGTAAAACATCTTCATGTGTTTGGAAGCAAGTGTTATATTTTGAAAGACAACTCTGAATATGTGGGAAATTTGACTCAAAAGTTTTTGAAGCAATTTTTCTGGGATATTCATTGGAGAGAAATGCCTACAAGGTCTATGTGATAGATCAAAAGAAGATTATGGAAAACACAGATGTGACTTTTGATGATGAAAAGTGTCCAGGCTTTGAATGCCTTGATGAAAATGAAGCTGAAGCCCTTGCATTTCAAAACCTCAACATTGATAGTGACTCTGATGGAGAAGAGGAAGTTGATGTACAATAGATGATAAATGAAGAGACTACTGAACAGGAAAATCATGGGAATGGAAGCTCATCTCAAATACCTGAATTTGATAGCACAAACTCAGGGGGAGAAAGAGAAGAAGGATCTAGCAGTCATACCAATAATGAAGAAAATGATGAAGGCACAAGACAACAAACTCATACAAGGAAGTGTGATAGGAGTCACTCTAGAGAAGCAATTATTGGTGATCCTACTGCTCGTGTGAGGACTAGAAGTGAAACTGCTAATGAGTGCCTACATGCATGTTTTCTGTCTCAAATGGAACCCAAGAAAACTGAAGAAGCTCTAATGGATCCAGATTGGATATCTGCAATGCAAGAGGAGCTTAATCAGTTTGAAAGGAACAAAGTTTGGGAGTTAGTTCCTACACCAAAGATGTAATAACCCCAATTTTTGGGATTTTTTTTTTAAAACCCTTATGAATAGTGTTTTTGCTGATTGAGAAAATTTTTCATGCCACACTATGTAGGGGTTCTGATATGGATATTCTGAGGTTTTATTAGTACTCTATATGGTATATAAGTGTATGCAAAGATCGTCAGAATCCAATTCCGAACACTTTGATTTTTCCCGGAAATACACTAGATATGGAGAGAATTGAGTATAAGGTAACAGGATAAAAAGGATTTAAATTAAAGGATTATAATAGAGGATCATAAAAAGGAATATAATGTATTGAGAAAGGTTAAGGGAACCTAAGTAATAAGATCCCGGGTATGATCCCTCAAACGATAAACGAAAACGAAAGTTAAGCGAACCGTATAACAGATCAGCGGTCATTAGGCAAATAATTAGAAGCTAATCAAAGAGATTAGAAGGGATGATGACATAGCAATGTGACATAAGCATGACATAAGGGGAAGGAGATGTGGTTGATTTAAAACCACACAAAGTCAAGGCTAGAAAAGTAATTAACCAAAAACAAGACAAAAAGCAACCAACCAAGCCAAAACATTTCATTTTCATCAAAAAAAACACAAAACCCCCATTTTCTTCTTCAAGCTCTCGGCCTCTTTTCTTAAAAAATGAAAGTCCAAGCTCCTCCACTTACTATTTAGCAAGGTAATTATCCTAGCTTCTCCTAGTTAAGTTACATACTTCCTATAAGTTTAAGCTTCTAATTCCAAGCCAATCTTTTTCTATAAATCAAGAAAGAAGATGGTGAATAGTACTTTCTTGAAATTAATTTTTGTGTTCTTGATTTCTTTGAAAGAACAAGCTTGTAGGAGGTTAGATTAAGGCTTCCATGGGCATTCCAAGGATCTTTCATGGATTAAAAGCTTCAAGGAAGGTATAACTCTTCATGATCTTAGCTTTAAGTTTTGTTGTTTAGATTTCCTAATGTTTAGATGAAGGATTAGGGTAATGGGTGTGTAATCATGTTAAAGCTTGTTATGAGTATTTTAGTTGGTGAGAGGCATGCTTATTGTGTGTTTAGAGATTGGTTGATTTTGTGATATTTTTGGAGTTGGAAATCTTGGTTAATTAGTCAATGAACTTAAGTAAAACTCTTAGTTCATAATTGAGAAATAAGTATGAATTGGTAACATTGATTTGATGGGGCTGTTGGAGTGTGTTTTGGATGGATGTTGGTTGTATGATTGATTTGGGGTTGAATTGTGGTTGGTTTTGAATGGTTTAAATTTGGGAAATCACGTAAACATAGCCGTCGTAACGTCTGATTTTCTTTAGACTATTTTTGTGCATAACATTAGGACCCGAGAACCCCCTGCTAGATTATGATCTAGATAGCTCGTGTTACAAGCTTCGTTTTGATATGTGGTTCGTTCGATTCCGATGCACGGTTTAGGAGAAACGACCGTTTTAAGTAACGGCGTTTCGCGAACGAAACATTTCCCCTCGCCTTACTTTGAAACATAGGTTAAAGGCCAAAAAGGGTTAATTAATGTATGAAACATTTATGGTAAGTGTGTTAGGCAGTTGGTAAGACACTCGCGAAGGAATCGCCTTAAAACTCGTAAAGGTTAAATTATTAAAAAATGGTGGAGCCGAGGGTACTCAAGTGACTTAAGAGAATCAGTAAGCACAAAACGAGCGTTAGAGTCTGAGTTGGTTAGAGTATAGATTTACAAGTGACTTTGGTTTAATTCCAACTTACTTGTTGTTTATAGGTTACCAGACTCGTCCCGAGCCTTTTTCACCCCAAGTTGCTCAGGCAAGTTTTGTACCCGTTATACTGTTGTTGTGATATATATATGTATTTGCATTATCTTGCGATAGATGCATGTTGGTTAATTAGCAAATGTTGCAATATATTGAAGCATGCTGCTATGATATATATATATATATATATATGCATGCCTATTTCGTATTCTTGCTATATATATCTGTTGATTCAGTTGATAATACCTATGCTAGAGGATAGCGGTAACTTGCATATACCCTTAGTATAGGGACCCAAAAGGTGGAAATATTTTCTAAACCGGGAGTCGAGGATCCCGAGTAGATTTTGTATATATGTATATATATATATATTTATATATATATATGGTTATATTTTTCAAAACTATTAATCGAATAAGGTTTATTCGATAACTTTATTTTATTTAATGAATATTATTATGAATATTCATTCGAGGGTTTATGACTTCTTTATTTTATTAAATGAATATTATTCAAATATTCATCCGAGGACTTATGACTCCTTTATTTTATTATTGAATATTATTTGAATATTCATTTGAGGATGTATGACTCCTTTATTTTATTTAATGAATATTATTTATAATATTCATTCGAGGTATTATGACTCCGCTTATTACTGAAATATATTCTTTATTTTATTAAAGAATAAGGTGTCGATAATCAAACTTATTTTTGATTATTCAAATAAAGATATTACTTTCGTATAAGTATATCTTTGATTATTTGCTATTCATTTCGAGTATAAGTTTTCCAACTTCTACCTCCATTATTCTTTATGGGAATATTATTTAAATAATAATATTCAGATATTTCTTTCATAATTGGGACTGATTTATTTCATAAATCAGCATTACTCCAAACATTCTTAAAAATGTTTTCGAGTCTTCAAAATGAATTTAAAAAGGGTAGAGCGGATCCCAAAACTTGTTTTCAAATTCAAGATCTTCCATTTTAAGGGGACTTGAATACTCGCTCAAAAATCTAAGGGATCCGGCTCTGTGGTGTATTTTATATTCGCAACAAGGTTGCAGTTTTGGTAAATGAATTGATTACTTACCCAACGTTCGGGAAGTAAGTCCATCTATCGAGTCGGCATAAGCAACATGGGCTCAGTGGGCGTCCATGATAGTGTAAGTGGCTCAGTGGGAGTCCATCAAATGCATAAGTGGCTGAGTGGCAGTCCAGCATAAGGTCCTATTGAGACCAGGGTGATGACCAGTGGGGAATTCGTCCATCTATTAGTAGAAAATGTTACTTATTGGTATCTTTTCCTGATCAGCAAGATATCAGGTTTATGCCAAAATTCTTTCCTTTCCAAATTTATTGGATATTGCAATTCTGTTCATACTTTACATGACAGAGGTTTTCAGGAAATGTATATATATATAGGTGTATATATATGTCGGGACTTAATGAAGTATCTCGTAACTTCATTATTTATAATGATATTCAAAGATTGAATCTATTCAAATCTTGTCTTGTAGTCTCATCTATGTGATGAACTTTTGAAACTAATTATTACTTGAACGGTGGTAGTTCAAGTAGTATTTGGGAAAGATATAAGTATATTGGGGTATCTTGTAACTTCATCTTTTAAACTTATATCTAATTAATAATTGTCTTATGAATGACAAAGATTTTCAGAAAAACGTTGAGACAAGGTTAGATATATGAGATCACCTTGCAACGATATTTTTTTATACAGTTATACACCGGGACTTTGTGTATATTATGCATGGAAGAGGACTTCCAATATTTTGAAAAGTATATATGTATATATATACTGAATATTTTGCGACTTCATCGCATTAAGATATCAACTTGGTTCATTTCTTTTGACCAAGACTTTCATGAGTATTATGAGTAGGCTCATATATTGTTAATCATTATACATATTATTTTGGTGGGCTTGCTGCTCACCCTTGCTTTCTTCTTTCATCACACAACATCAGATAGATAAGATGAACAAGACCAAGCTCCCAATTCGCAAGCGGATAGGAAACGTTCCGCAGCTTTCTGGAAGCATTGAGGCCGCTGTAGCTGAGGTAGAAATTACCAATAGGCTAAGTTTTCAACTAATAATGTACCAGACTTATGTATCTTTATCAATTATAATAATGGCAAAGAAATGTAAATCTATTCAGAAACCTTTTTAAGGTGTATTGACATATAATTGTGGAATAAAATGACTTGTGATTATTTTTGGATATTCATCTCTGAGACTATAACTTGTGGTGTGTGTGTTTATTGTGGGGTCACAGTACATAGTAGTTGATTGTGTATTAAGATTGGGTGTTATTAAGGGAAATGGAACTCGTGACAACCTGGATCCCCTACCCCGGATCTGGGGGTGTTACAGAAGTGGTATCAGAGCTAAGCGTTATAAACCTCAGAGATGATGTGACGTTAAGATAATAAGTTCACTAAGATGATAAGAACTCTTGCCAAGTTCATAGTCGGGCTACCTAACCTAGTACTGATAGTTAAAACCCTTGTGGGAACCCTTATAAATATCGTGATAGAAGCGTAGTTCGTTATCGTATATGGTAGCGGGAATCCGAACCCTGAGGTTGAGGAGCAACAGCGCGATGATGTTTTATTACTAATTGGAGATCGGATTGTGGATCCGATAGAGCATCCTAACGCAGGACCGGATGATGTTGATATTGAGGATGTTGTCCTAGAAGGGATAGTTGCTGAGGAGGATCCCATGGAGGATCCTGACAAGAATGAATAAAGGACCACTGATGAATTGATGACCATGGTTAGGTCGACTACCAGAGGTAGGATTGGTCGATCACTACCGGAGGTTCGTTCAAGTTTGTAAAGATAGTAGCCCCCTTTAACGCGGCTTACTCGTAAGACTGAGAAGTTTGAATGGACAGAGAAATACGAGAACAGCTTTCAAGAACTGAAGCAAAGGTTGGTGACGGCCCCTATGCTGGCGTTGCCGGATGGAAAAGGAGATTTTGTGAAGTATAGTGACGCTTCGCACAAGGGCTTAGGGTGCGTGCTTATGCAGCACGGTAAGGTAATCGCGTACGCGTCAAGACAATTAAGGGAATATAAAATTCGATATCCCCGCCCATGAGCTTAGGCTCGTGGCAATAGTTTTACCCTAAAGATTGGAGGCACTACTTGTATGGAGAGAAGTGCGAGAATTACCTAAGCCATAAGTGCTCTAGTACATTTTCACATAGAAAGAGCTCAACATATGCCAGAGGAGGCAGTTAGAGCTAATCAAGAATAATGATTGGGAGATTCTTTATCATTCGGGGAAAGCCAATGTGGTGGCTGATGCCCTTAGTAAAAAGGAGAGACTCAAGATGATAATGTCTTTGGGAGAGTTTATAAGAGATTTTGGAAATAGTAGTGAAGGTAACCGGAGCCGGTACCGAAAAGCTGTTTGAGATTGCAATACAGTCCGAATTATCGGAAAAGAACATATTGTGCGAGAAAAAGTGAAGAATGAAGGCAGAGAGCCAACAAAGAGATATTAGATTAATACCGAGAAAAATGATAAGGGAATAATGAGGTATTCCTATAGAATTTGGGTTCCAAATGTTCAAGAGCTTAAAGATGAGATCTTAGATGAAAGTCATAGTTCAAGGAATAAGATTAAGGGCAAACCCTGAATGTGATAGTCAGGGAGGACGCCATCAAGATAGAAGGAACCCATAACATAATGAAGTGGAAAATGAGGATTTTAACGTATAAGATAACCCCAAGTATGGGAGAAGGATGAAACATTTCATACTAAGGAAACAGAAAGTCGAGTAAGGAAAGGAGACCCGAGACGGTACTCCTATACGGCAATTCATGGACCTGTCTAAAAAGAACTTAGACTATTATCCCCAACCACCACCTTGAGGAAACAATGCGGTAGGAAATTCTTTCATGACCTTTAAGTCGCTAAGCTCTTAGAGTTCTAAGGAACAAGCTGACCCAGTCGAGGCAAGAGCCTGGCTAAAGGAAATATAGGAATCATTTGAGATTCTAAATGATTGACGAACCACAAAAGACTGTTTTTTCACTTACCCTCCTAAGAGAGAGACCACCCGCTGGTGAAAGACCAAGAAAGGCACGGAGCCAGAGGTTAGAATAAACTGATTTAAGTTCAGTCAATTGTTTTCGGGAAAGTAATTCCCAAAGATAAGGAGATAGTGTAAAAGCTTTGGAGCTAGAACAAAAGTGGATGAGTATGATGAATTATGAATCTAAGTTGTAAAAGTTATCAAGATTCATTCTGAGGACACGAATCCAGAATGACGGGATGTTTGGGATCAATACTTATGTTGTGTCAGTTCATGAAATAATGATAAGAGAAAGGAAAATAAAAAGAAACTGAAGTGGAAAGGAATATAAAGGCAATAGAGTTTGAGGTATGATAAGGGAGTTGGGTATGAGGAAACCCTAAAGACTCGTAGCAATAGACATAGAAAAGTATGTAATCGTCAGGATGAGGGTGATTCACCATGAGTTAAAATAGATGGTTGAAGGCATAAGAGATACACATATAATTATCCCCTGTAAGTTGGGAGAATTCAATGAAACCTTGAGATAATTCGAAGGGTAAATAATGAGACGCGGATAGACTAAGGAGACAAGGAAGTAAGAAATTAAGAAAATTGGATGAAGGAAGTGACCTTCAAGAATGGGAAGTGTAAGACCGGTGACATGATACCCAGAAAGGGAGACGCCAGGTATGAAAGATATCCCAATATTGAGGTGACTGTTGAGATAAACAACAAAAGTACATAAGGAATTATTAAGAAGAAGTCCATGTTGAACATGACCAATATCTTCCAGAACATCCATGTTATCATTACCAAATCAGGAAAGAAAAGTGGATGACCATTGTTATCTTTTGGAGGCCATATGGATTGACCTCAATTTGAATAAGGATGCTATTATGAAGTTAGGTATAGACTATCGAGGTGGGAATGATTGAATAAGACACCCTTATCAGGGATATATGACTTGATTTATCCATGGAAGAAGGCAGGTACCTTTTAAAGGTGGAATTAAGGATAGAACATTGGTAACTTAAAATGAATCCTCGGGGAATGCATAAAAGTTGGAATTTCACCCTTAATAGGGATAGTGTGAGTTTTGACAGTATGAATTGGAAATGATTAAGGTAATAACAACCTTTAAGAATCAGTGGAGAAATTTTTCAGAAGTATATAGACAATGATTCTGGAATTAATAAATGGTATCTTGATATGCCCTGTATCTAGGGAATACAGGAGGAACGATTGAAGGATAACCTTAGAGGTTTTACAAGGAGAAAGGTAATATTCAAAATTCTCAAGAATAGAAATGTTGATAAAGGAAATATGACGTAATTATAATGTTGCCAAGTGGGGCACGTGTTAAACCACGAGAAAGTATGGATCGAACCAGTAATGGTCGAAATTGTTCAGGGCAATTAGGACTTAAGATAAAAGATGTTCTAAGTATGATTGAGAGTCAGTCTTGACAGTGATTAGCCTCTAAAGACTGAGGCAATAACTTATGGAAAAATGGTGATATTTTTTTTTATTTACTCATCAGATATTAAAGAAAAGCATTTTCACATAAGCTGTGATTGAAATAAGGTAGAAAATTTATTTGGAGGTGGTTAAAATGACATTGACTGTAAGGAAATTTTACTATCAGGAAAGGCCAAAGAGGTGGCCGACACTTTAAAGGTAAGTGGATAATTATAGGCGCGTGTGCCAAAAGAATACAGTGATGATGGTTAAAACTGTGAAGGCTGTATTATGGTTTGGAAGATTGACATTCCTTCTGATGACTGTGCAATACCCAACCGTAATAGTAGTTGGTAAAGGTATAATTCGTGTAATCGCCATGAACGGGCTATCTATCTTAGAAGGTCCTATCTTGAGATAAGCCAGGACCATGTTTCAAAAAGGACTAGACGAACCTTTGAGTAAGTCTTCTATTTAAGGCATATGATTTAGAATGGTATTAACCTGCTATCGTTGCTTTGATTGAAACTCTTCTGCAATTTTATCTGCTTCATGTCATGTATGTATGTCAGGATCAGGAGTGTTCTTCATGAATCAGGAATGATGATTATGTTACCTCCTTAGAATGATTTGATACGACATGTATGGACTCCGTATGGTTAGATATTAAGATTTTATGGAAAAGTGAATGACGACAGTAGGTCAGTGGTGGACCATAGTAAGGAAGCAATGATTCTGCGAGTAGTGAGCTGATTACAACCATGAGAGTTGTATTGGAATGGGTGTTGAGATTGAGTACCACTAATCGGGTCGTGGTAGTGTATAAGTTATCATTGATAGACTAATTAAGTAGAGTATCTACCTATTGTATATTTATTCTACTTATCAATAGAGAGACGTATTACTATACGAGGAAGGTTGCAGTGCAAGCATAGAATTTTAGTAACGGTGATGTCTGGAATGAAAACCCAGATTCGATTTTCGATGTCGAGGGAGTTTCAAAGGTGATTGTGTATAAGCTCGAGGAAGAGCATGGGTCCATAGAATGATGGACGGAATAGCAAAAAAATTTTAAGCATGCAAAATGCGATGCGATAATACTTGATGTTGATATAAATACATATGTTTTGTTCTCCTATGACAAACCTCTATAGTTCAGAGGTAGGTTCCAAGCCAGATATTTTGTGGCAGTATATTTTTTTTTTCATATATACAATTCTCTTCAATTCGTTCTTTTCTCTTCTTTTTATTTCATGTAAGCTGAGAAGAACAACCCTTCCAGAAGGGGAGGTATTGCCGAATGACTATCTATCTGTGTGATAGAAGCCTAGTAGGATACCATCTATTGTTTAATTGCTTGTCAAGTACCAAAGGCTGGCCACCTTCTGTACTAACTATGCGATATAACAAGTGTTCATGATCATAGTGATCTCTCAACAAATTCCTTTACTTCTATATGATTGATCAAACTTTGGGAAATAGAAACAGCTGAAAAAGGAGTAATAAAGTTGTGGTAGTATTCGGAATGGAAACACATTCGTGATACTAAGGTTGACGTGGTTATTAAAAGGTTATAGAATGCTAACGAGCAAAAGTATAACTAGTATAATATTAGGAACGGAAGGTAGTAGCAACTACGAAATGGAAAAGGATGGGTAGTGAGAAGCAAAAGCTCTAATGCTAAAAGCTATAATGAGAGTCTGTGCAATAGAATTGAAAGAAATTGGAATGATCACTTAACACGGGTTGAGTTTTCTTACGACAATAGATCATATGTCAGTATTGAGGTATCGCCTTATGAGATCCTTGAGGGAAGACAATGTCGATCTCCCTTATGTTAGGATGAAGTTGTAGAGCGCAAGATGCTCGGACCCGCAGTAGTCCAAAGGACCAGGGATATAATAGATCTAATCAGAGGACGACTGGTAGTAGCCAGGAAGGACATAAGAAGTATGTCGATTTGACACGAAAGGACAAAGAATAGGAAGGAGGCAACCTTGTATTGTTAAAAGTATTCCCTTGAAAAGAATTAATGAGATTCGGAAAGAAAGGAAAGCTAAGTCCACCAATTGTTGGAACCTTGGATATATTAAGAAGTATTGGGAAGTTAGCATATGAGCTAGCCTTACCCCAGAACATGTAGCAAGTCATAACGTGTTTCACGTATCAATGTTAAGGAAGTGTAATTCGGATGCCAGATAAATAGGGGCATAGGAGCGCATAGACATGCAACCAGACGTAACCTATATGGAGCAACCAGGAAGGGTATAGATTAAGAAGGAACGAGTGCTTAGGAGAAGGGTTATCAAACTAGTAAGAGTTTGATGGTAGAACCACAATGTGGGAAAATTGACTTGAGAGTTAGAAAGTGCAATACTAAGAAAGTATCCCTATTCATTTCTATCTGATTCCGGGACGGAATCCTTTTAAGGAGGGGAGACTGTAATAACCCCAATTTTTGGGATTTTTTTTTTTGAAACCCTTATGAATAGTGTTTTTGCTGATTGAGAAAATTTTTCATGCCACACTATGTAGGGGTTCTGATATGGATATTCTGAGGTTTTATTAGTACTCTATATGGTATATAAGTGTATGCAAAGATCGTTAGAATCCAATTCCGAACACTTTGATTTTTCCAGGAAATACACTAGATACGGAGAGAATTGAGTATAAGGTAGCAGGATAAAAAGGATTTAAATTAAAGGATTATAATAGAGGATCATAAAAAGGAATATAATGTATTGCGAAAGGTTAAGGGAACCTAAGTAATAAGATCCCGGGTATGATCCCTCAAACGATAAACGAAAACGAAAGTTAAGCGAACCGTATAACAGATCAGCGGTCATTAGGCAAACAATTAGAAGCTAATCAAAGAGATTAGAAGGGATGATGACATAGCAATGTGACATAAGCATGACATAAGGGGAAGGAGATGTGGTTGATTTAAAACCACACAAAGTCAAGGCTAGAAAAGTAATTAACCAAAAACAAGACAAAAAGCAACCAACCAAGCCAAAACATTTCATTTTCATCAAAAAAAACACAAAACCCCCATTTTCTTCTTCAAGCTCTCGGCCTCTTTTCTTAAAAAATGAAAGTCCAAGCTCCTCCACTTACTATTTAGCAAGGTAATTATCCTAGCTTCTCCTAGTTAAGTTACATACTTCCTATAAGTTTAAGCTTCTAATTCCAAGCCAATCTTTTTCTATAAATCAAGAAAGAAGATGGTGAATAGTACTTTCTTGAAATTAACTTTTGTGTTCTTGATTTCTTTGAAAGAACAAGCTTGTAGGAGGTTAGATTAAGGCTTCCATGGGCATTCCAAGGATCTTTCATGGATTAAAAGCTTCAAGGAAGGTATAACTCTTCATGATCTTAGCTTTAAGTTTTGTTGTTTAGATTTCCTAATGTTTAGATGAAGGGTTAGGGTAATGGGTGTGTAATCATGTTAAAGCTTGTTATGAGTATTTTAGTTGGTGAGAGGCATGCTTATTGTGTGTTTAGAGATTGGTTGATTTTGTGATATTTTTGGAGTTGGAAATCTTGGTTAATTAGTCAATGAACTTAAGTAAAACTCTTAGTTCATAATTGAGAAATAAGTATGAATTGGTAACATTGATTTGATGGGGCTGTTGGAGTGTGTTTTGGATGGATGTTGGTTGTATGATTGATTTGGGGTTGAATTGTGGTTGGTTTTAAATGGTTTAAATTTGGGAAATCACGTAAACATAGCCGTCGTAACGTCTGATTTTCTTTAGACTGTTTTTGTGCATAACATTAGGACCCGAGAACCCCCTGCTAGATTATGACCATTTCCATGTCTAGATAGCTCGTGTTACAAGCTTCGTTTTGATATGTGGTTCATTCGATTCCGATGCACGGTTTAGGAGAAACGACCGTTTTAAGTAACGGCGTTTCGCGAATGAAACATTTCCCCTCGCCTTACTTTGAAACATAGGTTAAAGGCCAAAAAGGGTTAATTAATGTATGAAACATTTATGGTAAGTGTGTTAGGCAGTTGGTAAGACACTCGCGAAGGAATCGCCTTAAAACTCGTAAAGGTTAAATTATTAAAAAATGGTGGAGCCGAGGGTACTCAAGTGACTTAAGAGAATCAGTAAGCACAAAACGAGCGTTAGAGTCTGAGTTGGTTAGAGTATAGATTTACAAGTGACTTTGGTTTAATTCCAACTTACTTGTTGTTTATAGGTTACCAGACTCGTCCCGAGCCTTTTTCACCCCAAGTTGCTCAGGCAAGTTTTCTACCCGTTATACTGTTGTTGTGATATATATATGTATTTGCATTATCTTGCGATAGATGCATGTTGGTTAATTAGCAAATGTTGCAATATATTGAAGCATGCTGCTATGATATATATATATATATGCATGCCTATTTCGTATTCTTGCTATATATATCTGTTGATTCAGTTGATAATACCTATGCTAGAGGATAGCGGTAACTTGCATATACCCTTAGTATAGGGACCCAAAAGGTGGAAATATTTTCTAAACCGGGAGTCGAGGATCCCGAGTAGATTTTGTATATATGTATATATATATATATATTTATATATATATGGTTATATTTTTCAAAACTATTAATCGAATAAGGTTTATTCGATAACTTTATTTTATTTAATGAATATTATTATGAATATTCATTCGAGGGTTTATGACTTCTTTATTTTATTAAATGAATATTATTCAAATATTCATCCGAGGACTTATGACTCCTTTATTTTATTATTGAATATTATTTGAATATTCATTTGAGGATGTATGACTCCTTTATTTTATTTAATGAATATTATTTATAATATTCATTCGAGGTATTATGACTCCGCTTATTACTGAAATATATTCTTTATTTTATTAAAGAATAAGGTGTCGATAATCAAACTTATTTTTTATTATTCAAATAAAGATATTACTTTCGTATAAGTATATCTTTGATTATTTGCTATTCATTTCGAGTATAAGTTTTCCAACTTCTACCTCCATTATTCTTTATGGGAATATTATTTAAATAATAATATTTAGATATTTCTTTCATAATTGGGACTGATTTATTTCATAAATCAGCATTACTCCAAACATTCTTAAAAATGTTTTCGAGTCTTCAAAATGAATTTAAAAAGGGTAGAGCGGATCCCAAAACTTGTTTTCAAATTCAAGATCTTCCATTTTAAGGGGACTTGAATACTCGCTCAAAAATCTAAGGGATCCGGCTCTGTGGTGTATTTTATATTCGCAACAAGGTTGCAGTTTTGGTAAATGAATTGATTACTTACCCAACGTTCAGGAAGTAAGTCCATCTATCGAGTCGGCATAAGCAACATGGGCTCAGTGGGCGTCCATGATAGTGTAAGTGGCTCAGTGGGAGTCCATCAAATGCATAAGTGGCTGAGTGGCAGTCCAGCATAAGGTCCTATTGAGACCAGGGTGATGACCAGTGGGGAATTCGTCCATCTACTAGTAGAAAATGTTACTTATTGGTATCTTTGCCTGATCAGCAAGATATCAGGTTTATGCCAAAATTCTTTCCTTTCCAAATTTATTGGATATTGCAATTCTGTTCATACTTTACATGACAGAGGTTTTCAGGAAATGTATATATATATAGGTGTATATATGTCGGGACTTAATGAAGTATCTCGTAACTTCATTATTTATAATGATATTCAAAGATTGAATCTATTCAAATCTTGTCTTGTAGTCTCATCTATGTGATGAACTTTTGAAACTAATTATAACTTGAACGGTGGTAGTTCAAGTAGTATTTGGGAAAGATATAAGTATATTGGGGTATCTTGTAACTTCATCTTTTAAACTTATATCTAATTAATAATTGTCTTATGAATGACAAAGATTTTCAGAAAAACGTTGAGACAAGGTTAGATATATGAGATCACCTTGCAACGATATTTTTTTATACAGTTATACACTGGGACTTTGTGTATATTATGCATGGAAGAGGACTTCCAATATTTTGAAAAGTATATATGTATATATATACTGAATATTTTGCGACTTCATCGCATTAAGATATCAACTTGGTTCATTTCTTTTGACCAAGACTTTCATGAGTATTATGAGTAGGCTCATATATTGTTAATCATTATACATATTATTTTGGTGGGCTTGCTGCTCACCCTTGCTTTCTTCTTTCATCACACAACATCAGATAGATAAGATGAACAGGACCAAGCTCCCAATTCGCAAGCGGATAGGAAACGTTCTGCAGCTTTCTGGAAGCGTTGAGGCCGCTGTAGCTGAGGTAGAAATTACCAATAGGCTAAGTTTTCAACTAATAATGTACCAGACTTATGTATCTTTATCAATTGTAATAATGGCAAAGAAATGTAAATCTATTCAGAAACCTTTTTAAGGTGTATTGACATATAATTGTGGAATAAAACGACTTGTGATTATTTTTGGATATTCATCTCTGAGACTATAACTTGTGGTGTGTGTGTTTATTGTGGGGTCACAGTACATAGTAGTTGATTGTGTATTAAGATTGGGTGTTATTAAGGGAAATGGAACTCGTGACAACCTGGATCCCCTACCCCGGATCTGGGGGTGTTACAAAAGAATAGAAGCATTATTGGAACAAAATGGGTGTTCAGGAACAAGATGGATGAAAATGGTATAGTTACCAGAAACAAGGCAATGTTGGTTGCAAAAGGTACTCACAAGAAGAAGGAATTGATTATGATGAAACTTTTGCTCCAGTTATAAGACTTGAAGAAATAAGGATTTTTCTAGCATTTGCTGCACATTCAAACTTTAAAGTGTATCATATGGATGTCAAGAGTGCCTTCCTAAATGGTGAGTTAGAAGAAGAAGTTTATGTGCAACAGCCACCTGGCTTTGAAGATCTAGAATTTCTAAATTTTGTGTTCAAATTACTCAAGGCTCTATATGGACTAAAGCAGGAACCTAGAGCTTGGTATGATACATTGTCAGAATTCCTACTGAAACATGGTTTTACTGGAGGTACTATAGACAAGACTCTCTTCTACAAGAAACATGGTGAAGATACGATCCTAGTTCAGATCTATGTGGATGATATCATCTTTGGTTCTACAAATGAAAAGCTTTGCCAAAGATTTTCTAAGCTTATGCAAAGTGAATATGAAATGAGTATGATGGGGAATTAAGTTACTTTCTTGGACTAGAAGTAAGCCAAAGAAGTGATTGAATCTTCATCAGCCAAACTAAGTATGTCAAGAACTTATTGAAAAAGTTTGGTATGGTTGATTGTTCACCTGCTTCTACACCTATGTCTACAGGAACAAAGTTGGATGAAGATAGAAAAGGAAAGAGTGTAGATATATCAAACTATAAAGGAATGATTGGATCATTGCTTTACTTAACTGCAAGTAGACTAGACATCATGTTTGCAACATGTCTATGTGCAAGATTTCAAGCCAATCCAAAAGAATCACATTTGATGGCTGTAAAGAGGATTTTTAGATATTTGAAGGGGACTCCAAACTTGGGATTGTGGTATCCTAAGGGAACTGGTTTTGAAGCTATTGGCTACACAGATGCAGATTTTGCTGGATGCAGGGTGGATATAAAGAGTACTAGTGGAAGCTGTCAATTTCTTGGTCAAAGACTTGTTTCCTGGTATAGCAAGAAACAACAATCTCTATCAACTTCTACAGTAAAGGCTGAATATATAGCTGCAGGAAGTTGTTGTGCTCAAGTGCTTTAGATTAGAAATCAGCTAATGGATTATGGCCTAGTGTTACACAAAATTCCTATCATTTGTGACAATACTAGTGCTATATCTATAGTGGCTAATCCAGTTAATCATTCTAGAACAAAGCACATTAATGTAAGGTACCATTTTATTAGAGAACATGCTACAAATGGTACCATTGGACTCATTTTTTGTTCCAACAGAAAAATAATTAGCTGGCATTTTTACTAAACCTTTAGATGAAGCAACTTTCCCTAGACTTGTAGGTGAAATTGGAATGCTTAATTCTTCATCCTAAGGCAAGAACTCAGCTAATATTTTTGTAGCAGATTAATTTCTAATAAATCAACTTTTGTTTGATTTAATTGGAAATTAACTAAAATATGAATTATAAATATTTCAGAAATCTCTGCATATTTATTTTTCAAAACAAAAATTTTAGCTTGGAATTTTTAAAATTTTAAGAAAACTGCTCAATTTTTAATTTATATCCTTAATATGTAAAATCAACACAAGGCAGAATTAAGGTGTTCAAAAGTATATAGAGACCTGAGTTCTCGATAAGTCTAACTAACTTATCGACAAGTCATTTTAAGACTTCTCGAGTAAGTTCTCGACAAGTCAATTCACTGACTTCTCGAGTGACTTCTCGATAAGCTTTATTATGACTTATCAATATGTCCTTGCAGAGTTCTCTAGTAGTGTTAATTCATAGAGTTCTCTACAAGTATAATTTTTTAGACTTCTCAATAACTCAGAACTGAAATAATTTAACTTAATAAATTATTTTGGTAAAATACTTTTGGCAAATTTATTCTAATTTTATTTTGAATTTCTTCAAATAAAAGTAAATATTAATTCAGTCCATTTTTGGACAAACTGGGTATTTGTTTGACATCTCGATAAGTCAATTTTTAGTTCTCTATAAGAGTAATTTAAAATGACTTCTCGATATGTTTTTCATTTCTTAAAATGACTTCTCGATAGACTAATTCCAAACGTCTATTTTTGAGTTCTCGACAAGTCATTTGCCTTTACTATAAATACCCAGACATCTCGATATATATACATACTTACAATTTTCGAGATCTCAAGTGACCTAGCCTTTCAAGTAAGAACCGATTTCTCTCTCATTTTGACTCCTTTCTCCAAAAAAATTCTTACCCATTCTCTCTCATCAATCAACAATGGCACTCAATGTTGCAAGAGCCTCTATTCCAGAGAAAGGAACTAATTATCTCGCCTTTACTGATGTTAACCAAGCTCCTGAAAATTTCAGGGGGTTTGTAAAAATTTTGTCTAAATGTTACCTTGCAGGACCCTTAACTGCTAATCCAGTGCTCTACCTAGATGTGTTGTATGACTTTTGGACAATAACTGTGGTGAGGACTGTTATGAATGACAATTCTGTTTCTCTGGTGGTAACTTGCTCAGTTGGAGGCCAACAAATTGAGTTTAATGAGTAAGATGTGAATAGAGCTTTGGGGCTGCCAACTGCAAATCTGGTGGAGGTGCCAACTCCTAATGAGCTGACTGAGTTTCTGGACTTCATCAATTATGGTGGAAGAATCAACTTGTCAAGCTTGAACATGACCAATCTAAGAAAGGAGTGGTCCTTTATATTTTATTATGTGGTGAGGGCCTTCACATGCACAAAGACAGTGTATGACAATATTTTAAGTATGGTGCAAAAGCTGGTGTACTCAATAGCCCACAATAGACACTTGAATGTTGGTCTATTGATCCTGGAAGAACTTGCAATCAGGCTAACAATGCCCCTGTCAGCTAGAGGTAAGGAAATTTTCTTCCCTAGATTTATTATGTCCACTTTAAATCATAAAGTAGCAGACATACATTTATTAAATGGTATAGATAGCACAAAAATAGGCAATTATAAGCAAGTGTCCAAAATAATATTTGGTTCACTTACTACAAAGAATAAGGTAAATATAAGTTTGAAAATCACTCCATTCATGTTAGAGAGGTTTAGAACTTACCCTTACCCAATGCCTGACATGAGGTTAAATGTATAATCTAGCACAGCTATGATCCCTGAACCTGTGGAAGTAGAAACACAGGAACACCCACAGGGATCTTCCCAAGCTGAAACCATTTCTTCAAAACCCTTAGTAGCTAGGAAATCAACCACCTCATCTTTTCAAAAGGATGAGGTGAGTAAAAAGAAGAGAAAGGAGGTAATCTTAGCAGTTAGAACTGAGAGTGGTGAGGATCAAACAGAAGCCGAGTCACCCTTGGTCAAGAGATCAAAGAAAAGTAAGAAATCTGAGCTGACCACTCAAGCTACCTCTGTATCCTCCCAACAGGATGTAGTTGTAAAATTGGGGACTAAACAAACTCTAGATACATCCTCTCAACATGGTGTGTCTATTGAAAAGAGCATTCACCCCAATGCACCTTGTATAGAGTCTGCACAGCCTGTACCTAAAGCAATTCAAGTGTATTGTAGGAGGAATAAGGATGGCAAACACAGTGAGAGCACATCTTTTGAAGCTCCCTCATCCATTCAGGGGGAGCTGCCAACACTCACATCTGAGCAACAATCTCTCATATCTCAAATTTCTTCTCCACCTACAGCACTTGAATCCAATTCTCAAGTGCAAGATAAATCAAGTGACTTGGTTCAAGAAACCTTGCTCACCACCCAGAAATTTCTTTGGCAGTTGATGCTAGGAGTACAATTGCCAATGATCCTGCTATGGGGGAGGAAAATTTATCACATTCAAGTGACAGTGCTTTGCAAGAAGCACAAGGGTTTGAGACTGGTGCACATGACATTATCCTAGTCAAATCCCCTCCAATTCAATTGGAGGTTCCCTATTAATGTGAGGAACAACAACTTGTCAAAACCACAGAGCAATCTGTGAGTAAAAATGTGACTTCAGTCACAGGTGGTTCTAATTCACAACCCTCTACTTCTCAATCACACCTCATCTCTCAATGGCTCCAAGACACTGAAAATCAACCATCTACCATTGAAGATCTTCGAGTTGATCAACTTGAAGGCCTGGCTCAAATCTCACAATAGCTACTCACATCCAACATGTCCAATCAAGACTACCAAGCTATCATGCTCTCCTACCGGGCTGATGTGGAAGAAAATCAAGCAAAGATTGTTGATGAAGCTGGTCAGGATGCTAACTGTGATGCTTGATTGGACAAGGAGTTCACAATTGAGATGGATGTTGTGTTGGCAAAATTCAGGGAGGAATACATTACAATCTTGGGAAGTAATACTAGATCCCTCACTCCACAAGAGGTATATGATGACATCAATGAGGTCTACAAGGCTCAAATAAAGGCTTTCCACAACTTTGAAAAAGCTATACAAATAACATTGAATGGACATCAAGACAAAGTAATGAAGATGATCAGAGAAAAGATGGACCAAATCATCCCTTCACAAACTGAGATCAAAAACCAATTTAAGATCTTCTCAGAACAAATGTCTAGATATGATCTCAGTGGGATTGATAAAAGTGTAAATCAACTCAAAGAATCATTTATAGCCTTGCACAAAGTTGTTCAATATCATATCAGTAAAACCAATGACACAAGGTTGAAGTTGGATCAAATGCACACTGTAAGATACACTCTTTCACCTTTGGTCATGGATGTAATTCAAAAGTTTGTGCAAGCTACTTTTGGTCAATCTACTGCAATCTCTACTACAAGCTCTTCTTCTCAAGATATCCAAGAACTGTAAACTCAAGTAGCTTCTTTGGAAAACTCCAATGCTTCTCTCAATACTCAAGTTTAGGCTTTGACTTCTCTAGTCAAAAGCCAATAGACAGACATCAAGACCCTGGTGGACTCTCACAAGCATCTCCAAATGCAAAAATTTGTTGCTTTAAGAGCCATCATGAGAAAGCTCAACATCTCTCTACCATCACTCCCAGAACAGATTAGGCCTGAAATTCATATTCCCCTTCTCATGACTAACAACAAGACTAAGGGGGAGATATATGCAAGGCTAGAAAAATCAAGATCATCTACTCAACATGTCCAAGGTGCTGAACGGAATTTAAGTCAAGAAGTAAATATTGGTATGGAGAGGTTCATTAGGGCTGCTGAAGGACCAAGTCTGAGCAGAGAATTTGATGAATTGCTCAAGGCTCTAAGGCTTCTCTCAACAATAATCACTTCACCTACAAAAAGGCCTTGGACATGATAATCAATTCATTAAGGGTGATTTTGGTAACTAAGGACAACTTTCAGGAGAAGAGGATAGTGGTTAATATAAATGATTCCGGGGTAGATAGGTGTATCCAGGTGTCCCTTAATTATCTTATCTCAAGGAGGGCATCTAAGTTAGATATTATGATAAACAAAGTCAGAGTTGTGATCCATGAAGAGATGATAAAGCTGTTGGGGAGATACTTGAGTGATGTTGAAGCCAACTTGCTTAAAATTCAAATCAACAAGGATAATTTTGATGATGATGAGCAGAAGAAATGTGATCAAAATCCTCCTGGCTCAAATCCAAGTCAATCCAGTAAACCATCTGGAAGGAGGATGAGAAGAAAAATGAAGAGAAGAAGAAGGCAAGTGAGAGAAGAAGTAAGAGAAGACATGATGGCTCAGAACCACAACAAACCCTAAAAATCCAAACAACTCTAGCTCAACCCCTAGCCAAAACTTCTGTATCAATAACCTCAATCAACAAACTACTTTTAACGTCTAAGCCAAAATTTCTATACAAACAAACAGCTAACTCTTTCCTAAAAATTCCAATCACCACAAGCCAAACAACTCTCAAGAAAATCACAACCTTACCTTTAGCCAAGCCTTTACTAAAAGTCAATCTCAAATATGTTGGAAGGAAGCCTAAGAAAGTCAAGCCTACAGAAAAAGTAGAAGTTACTGAAAAAGGCTCTCTGGAATTGTCTCAAGCAAAATGACTTCCTACCCTTGAATTGGTGCATCTCAGATGAAGATTACTTTGAAGAATTAGCTGAAGAAATAGCTAGAGTCTGGGTTGTATCCTTAAAGTAAGTTAGAATTTATTATGAAGATGGGTCCTTCACTTTCCTTGGCTGTACTTTGATGGATTCTCTCTCTTCTACAGAAATCAAGAGAGTGATAAGCTTTCTAAAAGACAAGGATACTGCTACAAGAGCATGAAGATCAGTTTTGGCTGAGTGGTTGATTGAAAGGGAAGAAAGAAGAAAAAGAAATGAGGCTGAATCTGAAGAAAGAGTGAGAAAGTATGATGAGTAAATTGAGATGTTCATAAGAAGATCAGAAGAGCTCAAGACCAAAGGGATGAGTAGAATCTCTAAGAATGGGAAACTTCTAAACATCAAGGCTGGTGGATTCTCAAGATTTAGGATTGATTTACTAGACAGAGGTTATCCAAAGGTAGCATGACAAAAACTTGTAGAAGCTCTAAGTGGGACACCTATAATAGAAGAACTTGAAATTCTTGATCACTTAAAGGATCTCCTTAGAGAAGAAGCAGAAGCAAAAATTGTCTTTGCCTGATACTTGTAACCATTCAAACTCTGTAAATCTTTTAATGTATAAAAGTTGTAATTTTGTCAAGTTTTATGTATTAATTTCATTTTCCACTTTAACTTGGGTTTAGTCTTGTTAACAAGCATGAATTTGTGTTAAGCAATCTTCTCACAAATTGGGGAAGATTGTTGTGCAAGACATGCCTGTACTTTAACAAGACTAAGTCAAATTGACAACCCTAAGTAAGTTGTATTGTAATCTTAGTTTACATTTGTACTTGCAACATTTAAAGTCTTTAAAAATGTAAAAGAGCGGACTGGAGTCTTTGTTAGGGCGAAAACATGCACTAATATTCACGCAAGTATACGCGTTCGCAAGTAATATAGAATACTTTCTAGTTCGTTCCCTCAGAGACTCAGACTAAGTTATTGTCTAATTAAACTCACTCACCAATGTATGATTACTTCTCAATGTTAAGATAACACTTAAAATTGTTAATTAAATATTAATTATAATTAACTACTTAATTAACCACTTAACTAACACTTCAATTTATCAATAATAAAACACTCATGAGATCACAACTTCATTATTACTTCCTTCTATAGCCATTGTTATTACCTTTAGCATGTGACAGTGATGATATTAATCGAATAACACGGAACTGATAAAAGCCAACTTTCATTGTACTAATACCATTCTACCAAACATCCACAATTAAGATAGAAGTTGAATAGTCATCAATTATGTTGAGTTCCTATATGTCTACAGAAATTGACAACATAACGATTTAAGCACAAGTTATTCCTTTTGATTACATAGGGCAAATAAAACTGTTAGAGTTACCCACTAATCATGCACAACGTACATGAACCTATGCTAGCATGGCAAGTTCTAAATCTCAAGATCCACCGTCGCTTCACAAGAGATTAACACCCTATCTTATATGTTCGCGACGCACATAAGACGAATACGCACAACCAATACTAGATATCATGCAATTATCACACACTAAAGTATTAAACAATTAACTAAAGAATTTTATAATAAATCCGTTGCAACCCCATGATCACGATTAGCCCATAATAGAACTTATCGCCATCATGGGTTCATATGAAATCATGATAAACAACACAAGAAAATAATAACTAAACTAATTATATTAAAACAGAGTACGTCACAAGAGTAAATAAGTCAAAGCAAGAAAACTAGCATCCAACGTTACAACGAAACAAGAATCACAAGAATATATGCTTCCTCTTCGTTGCGGTGTGCTAAATCGGTCTTCTTCCTTATCTCCTTCGCTTCTTGCGCAAAACACAATCTAAAACATAATCTCCTTTTTTTCTTCTGTGAAAACGTCTTAAATCTACTTATATAATAGTCCCATAAAACTCAGATTACATAGAAGTTGGAAGCCAAACAGAAGTAGAAGTCTAAAATAATTTATCCTTTTCCCCGACCCTGCGCGGCCGCTCAGCATTTCTGCGCGGGCGCGCAAGGCTGCTGCGCGGCCGCTCAGCATTGCTGCGCGGGCGCGCAGGACCCTACTGGAAAAAATCCAGGTTTGCTCCGTTTCTTCGCCGTAATCTGCCCGTTCTTTTCCTCTCGTAATGGTGAACACATGCCAAGGCTTATTCTTGATGATTCCTCCTCCGAAATGCAACTAATACCCTGAAATGCATAAACACTAGAAAAACGCATCAAATACACAAAATACTTGATTTCAAGACACCAATTTAAGCCATTTTAAGACGTTCTAAGTGGTATAAAATGCCACTTATCACACCCCCAAACTTAAATCGATGCTTGTCCTCAAGCGTCACAGACTCAAAACAAATAAAAATATGAATGAATGCAATCTATATGAAAATGCAACGATCCCCCTTACTACAATTAACCAACCAAATTATCACATCTCAACGAATGCAGTTAGACAACTAAAGATCAATAAACTCATGCAAACGGACATACAGCCAGAAACATGGTGTGTGCAAATGCTTAACAGATATGCTTCGGAACTAGACCAATTACTATGACTAGACTATCTTCAAGGCAATCCTACGATTATACAAAGAATAAAAATTCTAGGCACAAAGTGATATACAACACTACAAGAACTCTGGAGCTTACTACGGAATTGTGCTTTTTATTTACAACTCAAATGCTTATTTGACCGTGCAATGAGTGAGGTCCACAAAAGACTTATACAATGGTATCCATGTAACGAGCGTTAGGTTAGCGGATCCCAGACTCTAAAAGCCTTAGGTCACTAGGCACAAAGTCCCCTAAGAACTTAATAACTCGAATACCAAAGAGCCCACTCTTGATCAATTATGCAAATTTTTTTTTTTTTTTTTCTGAGCAAGTGCGTTTCGCTCCATCTTGCTCAACCCTAGACTACTCGCATAACATGCGAGCCGGCTACTAGCCATTTGACGCCTAGCCACAACTAGCAACAAATTCCATTTTTACTCCATTTTTTTTTCTTTTTCATGCCTTTACCACTAAGAACCTATTATCAAATTCTAAGCATAATAAATAGATTATCCTCGAAAATAATCAGATCATAACAACAATCTAGCCCTTAAGCATTCTCTAAGACTTAGTGAAAATACAAGTGCTTCTAGCATGCATATCAACCTACACAACTTAATATCACTTTAATGCTATCACTACACTCGCATCAATATCACAATTCAGTCGATAAATCATTGCAAAAGGGATCATGGTATATGCATGAGCTATATGATTTGACAAACAAATAAAGCTATATAAAAAAACTATATGGCAAAAATTATGTAACTATATGAACTAACTATCATGAATATGCAGCTATATGACACACACAAAATATTCCTTAACTACCACCCCCAAACTTAAAATCTTCACTGTCCCCAGTGAAGGTAGTAGAAAGGAACACAGGGTATACCTACTCGGAGTCATCATCATCATCACCCTCAGTGGGTGGAGTATCAGGCGGCGGGTATGCAGAGTCCTCACCAGAAACTGGCCATTGGATATCAGCTCCAAGGCCTCGAAAAGCAGTCCCTAACGCAAGAGTGAGCTCCTGAGCAAACCTGCTCTGCGTCTCATACATGGCATCCATCTGCCGTGAAAGCCTCTTATACTGGGCATCACCCATCCCAGCACCCTCCTGAGCTCTCGAAGAACCAGCCTCACCACGCCCTGGCCTAGCCATAGTAGCACCTCGTGCTGGACGCCCTCCTGGAAGACGATAACCCAGCCCATGCTCCTCAGGCTCACCACCGGTCCACTCCTGCATCCCATTCAGAGTGCCAGAATCTATCGGAGCTGCTGGCAACTGCAACTGCTCATGAGCCGGCCAGTTCACTCCTACTGCTCGGCATAGCTTCGTAACCATGGATGCATAAGGGATGTTCATATGCTTTGCTCCCCTCAAAAACTTCAGAATTCCTTGGTAGATAAACTCACCAAGGTCCACATAGTATTCCTCATTCAGAATTCCCCACAATAACTGTGCTCTCTCAACTGTGACCTCGTGTGCATGTGATGAAGGCAAAATATTAGCACATATAAATGCATTCCATGCAGGGGCATGCCTGTTCATGGCGATCGCCGGAAAGTGACGATACTCATTATTGGCTGGACTGCGGTTCCAAACTGTGCCCGGTCGACAGAGAGTCGCACAAATCAAATCCAAGTCAAAATCCTCAGCAGTCTTTTCATTCCAGTTCTCCTCCTCGGGCTTCCTCTCTCGCTGTCCAATCACACGGCGAATCGCCGCAGGATGATAATCAACCGTCAGCCCACGAACTACAGAAAACCCATTCTTTTCAGCCTTCGCGTTCGCGTAGAACTCGCGAACAACACTCATCGGTACTGCTTCGGGTGACTCACAAAAAGCTATCCACCCCTTCTCTGCAATCATGGGCAACAACTCACCATCCCTTCCCTGATGGTAAAAACCCCCTCTCCTTCAGAATCGGCTTCCCCAACAGCCTAGTGTACTCCTCCTCCGCAGCTCTGTCAGTTAACCGAGGCCTTGCAGCAGTACCCCTTGATGAATCAGCAATAGGAACTGTGCTCCTGCTGTCAATAGTGCGTGCTCTTTTGGGTGCCATTGATTTGAGAATAAAAGTGTGTAAGAACTGATTTTTGATGTTTATGAGAGGGTTTAAGTGTAGGAAGTTTGTGGGAGATATGTAGGATAGGTGTATGTATATATAGGGTGTAGAGTAGGTTAAATTAGATTAGGAGTAGGGTTGAGGGATAAAATCATGGGGTAATGGGAAAAGAATTCGTGGGTTTATGTTCTGTGATGGGTTTTTTTTTGTGTTTTTTTTTTTTTTTTTCTGAACTGCAAAAAATTTTCTGGAATTCGACCCCTGCGCGGCCGCTCAGCATTTCTGCGCGGGCGCGCAGCAAGCTGCACGGCCGCTCAGCTTAGCTGCGCGGGCGCGCAGAGGGTCTCTGGAAATTTTTTTTTTCAGCCCCTGTTTTCTGATTTTTTTGTGTTTTTGGATAGGTTATTAACTTCTAAGGGTTCCTGTAACAACAATTCATGGGTTGCCTCCCACGCAGCGCTTTCTTTTTCGTCATTAGCTTGACGTTTCGTACCTTTCTCAAGTAGTCAACAAAATGGCACTAACCACCTCTCGGTTTGCCATGTCCCCATAGTAGTGCTTCAACCGCTGACCGTTAACCTTGAATGCTTGGTCCGAATCATTCTCAAAAATTTCCACCGCTCCATGTGGAAACACAGTTTTGACAATAAAAGGTCCAGACCACCTTGATTTCAACTTCCCAGGAAAAAGTCGGAGCCGGGAGTTGAATAACAGAACTTGTTGCCCTGGCACAAATAACTTAGGATGTAGTTTCCTATCGTGCCACCTCTTCACCTTTTCCTTATACATTTTGTTATTCTCGTACGCTTGAAGTCGAAATTCATCAAGTTCATTAAGCTGAAGCATTCTTTTCTTACCAGTTGCATCTAAATCCAGGTTCAATTTCTTCAATGCCCAGTAGGCCTTATGCTCAAGCTCCGTCGGTAGATGACATCCCTTACCGTATACCAACTGAAACGGTGACATCCCAAGTGGAGTTTTGTATGCTGTTCTGTAAGCCCAAACAGCCTCATCGAGATTTAAAGACCAATCCTTCCTTGACGGACAAACAACCTTCTCTAGAATGCGCTTTATCTCTCTGTTAGACACTTCCGCTTGACCATTTGTTTGCGGATGATAGGCAGTAGCTACTCGATGATTCACATTATAACGCTGCATCATAGAAGTGAACTTACGGTTGCAAAAATGCGATCCTTCATCACTTATGATTACCCGAGGCATTCTAAACCTTGTGAAAATTTGCTTATGAAGAAAATTTAGCACTGCCTTTGCATCATTTGTCGGTAAAGCTTTAACTTCGACCCATTTTGAGACATAATCGACTGCCAGCAAGATGTACTGATTATTGCAAGACGAGATAAAAGGCCCCATGAAATCGATTCCCCATACATTAAAGACCTCGACTTCAAGCATCACATTTAATGGCATCTCATCCTTCCTTGACAAATTTCCCACTCTTTGGCAACGATCACACCTTAAAACAAACTGATGAGCATCCTTGAACAAAGTAGGCCAGAAAAAACCTGCTTGCAGAATACGAGCTGCCGTCTTCTCACCTCCATAGTGTCCACCATAAACCGTGGAATGGCAGTCTCGTAATATCCCCTCCGTCTCACAGAACGGGATACATCTCCTGATGATCTGATCAGCTCCCTGTCTAAACAAATATGGTTCATCCCACATATACCACTTCACCTCATGCAGAAACTTCTTCTTTTGAGCGGATGTCAAATTAAGCGGCATTATATTGCTGACAAGATAGTTTACAATATCTGCAAACCATGGTTCTTCCTCCTGAATTGCAAACAACTGCTCATCCGGAAAAGATTCATTGATTAACGTCCTATCTTGTGAAGTAGAATTGGGATTCTCCAACCTAGAGAGATGGTCAGCTACTTGATTCTCGGTACCTTTTCTATCTTTGATCTTTAACTCAAATTCCTGAAGTAAAAGCACCCAACAAATGAGTCTCGGCTTCGAATCCTTCTTAGAAACCAGATAGCGAATAGCTGCATGATCAGTGAATACTGTTACTTTCGTACCAAGCAGATAAGATCGAAATTTCTCAAAGCCAAAGACTATAGCCAAAAGCTCCTTCTCAGTAGTGGTGTAGTTCAATTGGGCCCCATTTAAAGTCTTACTCGCATAGTAGACCACATGGAAGAAATTTTTCTTGCGCTGTCCCAGAACTGCACCTACCGCATAGTCACTCGCATCACACATCATCTCAAACGGTTCTGTCCAATCTGGTGCTGTAATAACTGGTGCCGTGATCAAACTCTCCTTGAGAGTCTCGAATGCTGCCAAACATTCATCATCAAATTTGAAAGGCACATCTTTCTCAAGTAAATTACACAACGGCTTAGATATCTTTGAAAAGTCCTTGATGAATCGCCGATAAAAACCCGCATGACCGAGAAAACTGCGGATTCCTTTCACCGAATTAGGTGGGGGAAGATTTTCAATGACTCCCACCTTGGCCTTGTCCACCTCCAGACCTTTGCTAGAGACCTTATGCCCAAGGATAATGCCTTCATGCACCATAAAATGACATTTCTCCCAATTAAGCACCAAATTAGTGTCCACGCATCTTTTGAGTACGGCGCGCAGATTATTCAAACATTCATCATATGAGTGTCCAAAGACGGAGAAGTCATCCATGAACACTTCGACATTATTTCCAATCATGTCAGAGAATATAGCCATCATACATCTCTGAAAGGTGGCCGGGGCACCACATAACCCAAACGAAACTCTACGAAAAGCAAATGTGCCAAATGGACAAGTGAAGGTAGTCTTTTCCTGATCCTCTGGTGCAATACAAATCTGATTATACCCGGAATAACCATCCAGAAGACAAAAATACTCATGTCCCGCCAATCTGTCAAGCATTTGATCAATGAATGGGAGAGGGAAGTGATCCTTCCTTGTGGCTTTGTTCAATTTCCTATAATCCATGCATACTCTCCATCCTGTAACTGTTCGAGTAGGGATGAGCTCATTCTTTTCATTTGCGACCACAGTGATACCTCCTTTCTTAGGTACACATTGCACGGGGCTCACCCACGAGCTGCCAGAAATAGGATAAATGATGCCTGCATCTAGCCATTTCAGAATTTCTTTCTTCACCACCTCCTTCATGATCGGGTTCAGTCTTCGCTGCTGTTCCACAGTTGGCTTACTACCTTCCTCTAACAGAATTTTATGCATACAATATGAAGGACTTATCCCCTTGATGTCTGCTATGGTCCATCCTATAGCCGATTTGAATTCTCTCAAAATCCTTAAGAGCTTGTCTTCCTCACTACCTGAAAGGTCAGCTGAAATAATAACAGGTAACGTAGATGAATCACCTAAAAAAGCATACCTCAAGTGTTCAGGTAATGGTTTGAGCTTCAAGGTAGGTGCTTCCTCTATTGATGGTTTGAGCTTCCCTTCAGCATTCTTAAGGTCAGAAGTACCAAGAGATTCAAATGGTATGTCGAGCTTTCGCTTCCATGGAGAAGCGTTCAGATATTGTAATTGCTCGTTGCTATCTTCATCATCGCTGTCAAAATCCCCCACTAAGGCCTTTTCCAATGCATCAGACATTAGCATGTGATCGAGTTCCGAAGTAACTGCGGAATCAATCACATCCACTTTTAAACACTCCTCATCTTCTGTAGGGAATTTCATTGCCTTGAATACGTTGAAGGTCACATCCTGATCTTGGACCCGCATAGTAAGTTCCCCTTTTTGCACATCTATCAAGGTACAGCCAGTAGCCAAGAAAGGCCTCCCCAAGATTATGGGAATCTTCTTATCTTCCTCAAAATCCAGAATAACAAAATCTGCAGGAAAGAAGAGCTTATCCACCTTGACGAGCACATCCTCAACTATGCCCCCTGGGTAAGTAATGGAACGGTCCGCCAATTGTAGCGACATGTATGTGGGTTTTGGATCAGGCAGATCCAGCTTTTTAAAGATCGACAAGGGCATCAGATTAATGCTTGCTCCCAAATCACAAAGGCACTTGTCAAAAGTTAGATTGCCAATGGTGCAAGGAATGGTGAAGCTTCCTGGATCTTTCAGTTTTGGTGGTAACTTTTGCTGCAGAACAGCGCTGCATTCTTCCGTGAGAGCAACGGTTTCAAGGTCATCCAGTTTCACCTTCCTTGAAAGAATAGTCTTCATAAACTTCGCATAACTAGGCATTTGTTCCAGAGCCTCAGCGAAAGGTATATTGATGTGAAGTTTCTTGAACACCTCCAGAAACTTCCCGAACTGTCTATCCAGCTTTTGTTGCTGCAATCTCTTAGGAAAAGGTGGTGGAGGATAGAGCTGTTTCTCCCCTGTATTAGCCTCAGGCAGAGTGTGTTCAACAGTAGTCTTCTTTGGTTCCGCCACTTTCTCCTTTTGCTTAGATTCTTCATCTCTAACTTCAGCTTCGACTTCTTTTGCCTTTTCAGCATCAGCTACTTTTCCAGACCTTAAGGTAATAGCCTTGACTTGCTCTTTAGCTTCCTTCCTGCCTGGTACTTCCGTGTCACTGGGAAGAGTGCCAGGTTGACGATTGAGCACTGCATTGGCTAATTGACCGATTTGATTTTCCAAGGTCTTGATAGAAACCGCCTGACTCTTGCACAACAGCTTAAGTTCCTCAAAATCAGCACTAGTAGGTGCAACTGCACTTTGCTGTTGAGGATATGATTGCCTTGTAGCATACTGCTGTGGTTGCTGGAATCCAGGTGGGTTAAACTGTTTACTCACTCCTTGCTGATATGGTGGCTGAATAGCATTCTGATTATTTCCCCAGCTGAAATTTGGATGAATTCTGTTGTTAGGATGATAGGTTGCTGGCACAGGCTGCTGTTGTCGCTGATAATTATTCACATACTGAACAGATTCATTGACAAGAGAACACTGATCCGTAGCATGAGAACCTGCACAAAGCTCACAAACCATAGCTATTTGATTAACTCCATACGTAGCCAAAGAATCAACCTTCATTGATAGCGCTTGGAGCTGGGCTGCAATAGCGGTGGCTGCATCAACTTCCAGAATACCTGCGACCTTGCCTGACGTCATCCTCTGAGTTGTGTTTTGATGCTCGTTTGCAGCCATTGTCTCTATAAGATTATACGCCTCAGTATAGCTTTTAGCCCATAAGGCTCCTCCAGCTGCTGCATCGAGCATGGGCCGAGATTGGGCCCCCAAACCATTATAAAAACCAGTGATTACCATCCAATCCGGCATTCCATGATGTGGATATTTTCTCAACATTTCCTTGTAGCGTTCCCAAGCCTCGCACATAGATTCTGTAGGTTGCTGCGTAAACTGAGTAAGAGCACTCCTCATAGCAGCAGTCTTTTCCATTGGATAAAACTTCACCAGAAACTTTTGCGCAAGATCTTGCCACGTAGTGATGGACCCAGCTGGTTCAGAATGTAACCAGTCTTTAGCCTTATCCCTCAGTGAGAATGGGAAAAGCCTCAACTTGATAGCCTCATCAGTCACGCCATTATACTTAAAAGTGCTGCAGATCTCGACAAAATTCCTTATGTGCATGTTGGGGTCTTCAGTTGCCGCTCCTCCAAAAGAAACAGAATTTTGCACCATCTGAATAGTGCCCGGCTTGATTTCAAAGGTGTTAGCTTGAATAGCCGGATGAAGGATGCTTGACTGAATGTCATCAATTTTAGGCCGAGAAAAATCCATAAGAGCTGGATCAGCTTGAACAATACGATCTCCCATGTTTACTGGTTCTTTCTGCTCAGTTCCTGAATCCGAATCCTCAAAATCTAACTTCTCCGGAGTATCAAGAACTTCGTCTTTCTCCTCAGCTGTATCTAAGGTCCTCTTGCGAGCACGAGAACGAGTTTGCATAAACGCTTGCTAAAGTACCTGAAACACAACGGAAAAGAGTAATTAACTACTACGTCCTAATCACTGAGTCCTAATGACCAATGATGGTAAGTACATAAACTAAACAAATACGCCGAGTCCCCGGCAGCGGCGCCAAAAACTTGTTAGGGCGAAAACATGCACTAATATTCACGCAAGTATACGCGTTCGCAAGTAATATAGAATACTTTCTAGTTCGTTCCCTCAGAGACTCAGACTAAGTTATTGTCTAATTAAACTCACTCACCAATGTATGATTACTTCTCAATGTTAAGATAACACTTAAAATTGTTGATTAAATATTAATTATATTTAACTACTTAATTAACCACTTAACTAACACTTCAATTTATCAATAATAAAACACTCATGAGATCACAACTTCATTATTACTTCCTTCTATAGCCATTGTTATTACCTTTAGCATGTGACAGTGATGATATTAATCGAATAACACGGAAATGATAAAAGCCAACTTTCATTGTACTAATACCATTCTACCAAACATCCACAATTAAGATAGAAGTTGAATAGTCATCAATTATGTTGAGTTCCTATATGTCTACAGAAATTGACAACATAACGATTTAAGCACAAGTTATTCCTTTTGATTACATAGGGCAAATAAAACTGTTAGAGTTACCCACTAATCATGCACAACATACATGAACCTATGCTAGCATGGCAAGTTCTAAATCTCAAGATCCACCGTCGCTTCACAAGAGATTAACACCCTATCTTATATGTTCGCGACGCACATAAGACGAATACGCACAACCAATACTAGATATCATGCAATTATCACACACTAAAGTATTAAACAATTAACTAAAGAATTTCATAATAAATCCGTTGCAACCCCATGATCACGATTAGCCCATAATAGAACTTATCGCCATCATGGGTTCATATGAAATCATGATAAACAACACAAGAAAATAATAACTAAACTAATTATATTAAAACAGAGTACGTCACAAGAGTAAATAAGTCAAAGCAAGAAAACTAGCATCCAACGTTACAACGAAACAAGAATCACAAGAATATATGCTTCCTCTTCGTTGCGGTGTGCTAAATCGGTCTTCTTCCTTATCTCATTCGCTTCTTGCACAAAACACAATCTAAAACATAATCTCCTTTTTTTCTTCTGTGAAAACGTCTCAAATCTACTTATATAATAGTCCCATAAAACTCAGATTACATAGAAGTTGGAAGCCAAACAGAAGTAGAAGTCTAAAATAATTTATCCTTTTCCCCGACCCTGCGCGGCCGCTCAGCATTTCTGCGCGGCCGCTCAGCATTGCTGCGCGGGCGCGCAGGACCCTACTGGAAAAAATCCAGGTTTGCTCCATTTCTTCGCCGTAATCTGCCCGTTCTTTTCCTCTCGCAATGGTGAACACATGCCAAGGCTTATTCTTGATGATTCCTCCTCCGAAATGCAACTAATACCCTGAAATGCATAAACACTAGAAAAACACATCAAATACACAAAATACTTGATTTCAAGACACCAATTTAAGCCATTTTAAGACGTTCTAAGTGGTATAAAATGCCACTTATCAGTCTTTTTGTTTAAACAGTATCAAGCCTAAGGATTCTATCTGGAAGAAGATCAAGAAGATCATGCCTTAGAAGAATTATGAAGAAGCTTGGAGTTAAATAAATCTATTTAGATAAAAATATTTTAAGTCAAAGATCTCTACAAGCCACAGATTTTATGTAATAAAGAAGTCATTCGCGAACTTCAAAAGACTAATCGAGAAGTCGGGAAAGCTATTAGAGAACTCAGAGATATCGACAAGCCAAATTGAAGACATGAAGATTGGAGATATCGACAAAACATTTCTTCACTAGAGAACTCAGAGTTATCGACAAGTCAACTTTCATTAGAGAACTCTGAGTTATCTATAAGTCAAATTCCACTAGAGAACTCAGAGATATCGATAAGCCAAAATTTATTAGAGAACTCTGAGTTATCGACAAGTCAAATTTGACTAGAGAACTCTAAGTTATCGATAAGTCAATAAGCCACTAGATAACTCAGATATATCGATAAGTCAAAGTGAAGATACGAAGACTAGAGATCTCAACAAGCCAAATTCTCTTATAGAGAACTCAGAGACCTCTACAAGTCAAAGTTACAATGGAGTATTAGAGATCTCGATAAGCCAATATACTTATCGATATGTCAAGTTCTCTATAGACCAAAATGGAGATCTCGAGGTAAAATCTCAAAGTACAATTTGTAGACCAGTTCAATATACAAGATTTACAATCAACAAATAATCCAACCAGCTGGATTGACAAATCTACAAATGTTAGGAATATGTTGTGTACTTGATGATAAGATGAACAAAACATCTTAGTAGATTTAACTTAGTGAATTTTGTAGCACCCGACGGATGATCAATTATAGTCCCGACGGATGATTCAATATACTTCCGACGGATGACTAATTGATATCCACCGGGTGAGTAGCTTATGTAACAATAAAACTGTAGCACATTTCTAGAAACAACTTTGTATAAATTCTGTAGTAGCTTATGAATCATGTAGACTGCTAGTAGATGTGTAAAATAGATTGATTAAATGTAAATATAAGATGTCTTGTAATTCTGCACAAATAAAATGGAGTCAAATGATAAATGGCTACCCGACGGATGATCAACAAAGCTACCTGACGGATGATCAACAAGGCTGCCCGACGGATAACAAGCATTTACCCGACGGATGATCAATTCAAATATTTGTTGACAGTGACAACACAGTCACATGCATCGAGTGTTTGAAAAAGGAATGCGGTAGCCTATTTAGCAGGGTTTTGAGAACAAAGAAGCATTACCATTTCCATGCTATTATGAAGATATTCAAAGATGCTGGAATAGAGTAGTGAAGCAGCATGGAGTTAGACTTGATAGGTTTTGTTTTATTATCTTGTCTTATTACTATGTAAACTTGGTGATATATAAATCAAGTGTAGAAAGTAAAACAATTAACAAGACTATGCAAATACATTCTCAGAGAAACATTTGTAAGCTGAATCCTGTAGCATTTCTCTGAAAGTTTAGTTGTTCATATTTGTAAGCATCTGTGAGCTATTCAAGCTTTACAGGGTTCTCACTCGATATATATATATATATATATATATATATATATATATATATATATATATATATATATATATATATATATATATGGTGGATACATTCAAATCCGCCAAAAAGTTTTAAAGACCTGAGTTTTTATTACTTTGTGTTTGATTTATTTAACTCTTTATTCCGTACTTTGCAAATCAAACAATTAGATATAAGTTGAGTTAGAACCATTTTTCATAAATCTCTTAAAGAAGCCAGAATTACATTCAACCCCCCTTCTATAATTTTTGTTGTATTGTTAGGGAATAAATATTGGTAACAGAGCAAGCTCTTGAAGTACAAAGAGTTTAAAGATCACAACAAAACAACAAGATGAACAAGAAGGATATTGGAGTGAAGATTCCATTTCTGGACAAAGACAATTATCACCACTAGAAGGTGAAGATGCACCTACATCTTCTTTCTCAAGATGAGGCCTCTGTAGATTGCATAGAGAAAGGTCCTCATGTGCTAATAAGAGCTGCAACAGGCAATGAACCATCTGTTCCCAAGCCTAGGCATGAATGGTCAGATCCTGATATTGAACAAGTTAGAAAAGACAAGAAGGCCATGAATATATTATTCAATGGAGTTGATGGTGATATGTTTGATAACATCATTAACTACAAAATAGCCAATGAGGTTTGGAACATAATTCAGATTATCTTTGATGGTACTGAGCAAGTAAGGGAGAATAAGATGCAGCTGCTAATTCAGCAATATGAGCACTTTCATTGTGAAGATAGTGAGTCTCTCACTGACATTTTTAGTAGATTTCAAAAACTACTAAATGCTCTGAAGTTGCATGAAAGAGTCTATTAGACAAAAGACTCCAATCTCAAGTTCCTTAGATCTCAGGATTACAAGGAGTTTACCTTGGAGAGACTGTATGGCATGCTGGAAACTTATGAGCTTGAAATAGAGCAAGATGAGAGGATGGAGAAAGGAAGGAAGAAAGGAGGGTCCATAGCACTGGTTGCTAAGTTGGAAAAGGAGAAGGAGGTGAAGGTAGAAGCTGTTGAGTCTACTTCAAGGGTCTGTGAGAACAAGGGCAATGGGCTGGTAGCTGAAACTGAAGATTATTTGAGCCAAGATGATATGGATGATATTGATGAACATCTTGCATTTATTTCCAGAAGATTTTCCAAGCTCAAGAAGAAATTTGGAGCAGCTAAGCCAAGTAGAAACATGGGGGATAAATCAAAATTCAAATGTTTCAAATGTGGCTTGGCAGGGCATTTTGCCAGTGAGTGTAGAAAGTCAGATTCCAGCAAAAAGAAGTTTCAGCCTGTGGATTATAAACATAAGTATTTTGAGTTGCTCAAGCAAAAGGAAAGGGCTTTCATTACACAAGAAAATGACTGGGCAGAAGATGGATTGGATGAGGATGAAGATGTCAGCTATGTCAATCTAGCCCTAATGGCCAAGTCTGATGAAACAGAAACAAGTTCTTCAAGTAATCAGGTAATCACCACTAACCTAGCACATTTATCTAAAGCTGAGTGTAATGATGCAATTAATGACATGTCTATAGAATTATATCATTGGCATGTTACATTTAAGTCCCTCACTAAGGAAAATGCTAAAATCAAAGAAAACAATCTATTTTTAAGTGAGAGGAATAATGTGCTAGAGTCTCAGTTTATTGAATTTGAAAAATTGAGAATTGAATGTAAGATTGCTAAGGATGAATTAACTGAGTCCTTGAAGAAAGAGGAGACTTTGAAGAAACGGCTTAAACGAGAACAGGAAGTGATTAAAGCATGGAAATCATCCAGAGATGTCTATGCTCAAATCACTAAAGTTCAAGGTATAGAGTCCTTTTGTGATGCAGCCTGGAAAAAGAGTAAGGAGAAGCTGGAATCCAATTTGGTTGAAGGATTGCTAACAGATGTAGACTCGACGGATGATGAGAGTCATCCGTCGGATAATCAAAAGGATTATCCATCGAGTGACATAAATCCTCATCCGGCGGCTGTGAGCAAACCTGTGAGCAAAACCAAACTTGCCAAGTTAAATGAAAAATATGGATCAGTTTCCAAAAACTTTGTTCCAGGAGAATCAAGTCAAGTGAAGAAGGAGAAGAAAGTGAATGTTGGTCATCTGTCCATCAAGCAATTGAATGACAGATTTGAAAAGATTGAGGTTAAAACAGAAACTAAAAAGAAATATAATAGAAATGGGAAAGTAGGGATTAACAAACATAACAACTACACACCTGATAAGTATACTCCAAGAAAAATCTGTGTTAAGTGTGGTAGTATTAATCATTTATCTGTTAATTGCAAACTTGTCATACCTACTCCTATATCTGTACCATCTTCTTTTCCCAACATGAATGCCATGCCTTCTATGCTTATGAATGCTATATCTACTCAGAATATGAATGCTCAATTTACTTATATGTCATTTGCACCTAATCCTTATTATGCAGCATTTAGTATGCCTCAAATGCCATTTAGCATGCCTTACCGGAATAACATGTTTGCAAATAACATGCCTTTTCCTGTTAACCAAAATGTGCATGATAATTCTATTTTAATGACTGGTTTCAAAGGTCCAACTCAGATGACTAAGGATGAATCAGATATCCCCAAGTCAAATGAGATCAAACCTAAGAAACAAAAGAAGAAAGCTAACAAGGCAGGACCCAAGGAAACTTGGGTACCAAAAATAACTTGATTTGATTTTGATGTGTGCAGGTAAATAGAAAGAATCTTTGGTACCTGGATAGTGGTTGTTCAAGGCACATGACTAGAGATTCTACCCTGCTTACAGAGTTCAAGAAAAGAGCTAGCCTAAGTATTACTTTTGGAGATGATAGTGTTAGATATATTAGATAATGTCATGTCTAATATGATTTGTTTTTAGTTTTCAGATCTTACTTAAACAGGACAAATCAGTACTTAACTGGAAATCAGCACTTATACTGAAGTCAGAACTTAAGTTGTTAGAACTTAAGTTATCAGGAGATAATATCAGGACTTAAGGAGACTTTCAGATAAGGAAGGCGGCTGATTGAAAGGAAAGAAGATCAAGATAAACGCAAGAAGAGATATGCATGAAGAAGGAATTCTATGAAGAATAGAATACTTGGAAGAAAAGATAACTAGTTGATATATTTTAGGAAGCAGAATTATATTCCATATCAATTAGAGATTATCTTGTAACTGTGTAGTATATAAACACAGACATAGAGTTTACATTATATGTGTTATCATAATCGAAGTTATTATTTATTGTAACCCTAGCAGCTCTCGTGATATTTTGTTCATCACTGAGAGAGGACAGTTCCATATTGTAACAGAGTTTAATAAAGCTTGTTTTATGTTACTTGTGTTCTTTAATTCGATTTGATTGTAATAAACACTGTATTCAACCCCCTTTTACAGTGTGTGTAACCTAACAAGTGGTATCAGAGCAGATCTGTTAACACACAAACAGTTTAAGATCCGAAAACAATCATGTCTGAAGAAGAACAAACTCCAACTAAGCCCACCAAAACTGAAGAACCTCCAAAGACTCAAATCCATAGTCGATATGAGACTATTAGAGTTCCCATAATGAAACCATCTGAATATTCCATATGGAAGGTGAGGATGACTATGTTTCTGGAAGCTACTGATCCAGAATACTCTGACAGAATTAATGAAGGACCACACAAGCCAACCAAACTCTCTGTTGTAGTTATAGGTGAACCAGCAAAGTCTATACCAAAGGAGAAGAGTGATTATACTGCTGAAGATATCTCATCAATTGCTATGGATGCCAAGGTACGACACTTGGTGCATAGTGCTATTGATAATGTAATGTCAAACAGGGTAATCAACTGCAAGACTGCAAAGGAGATATGGGATGCTTTGGAGACAAGATGCCAGGGAACCGAATCAATTAAGAAGAACAGGAAGACTATACTCACTCAAGAGTATGAACACTTTGACTCAAAGTCTGATGAGTCATTAACTGGTTTATATGACAGATTTGTCAAACTCTTGAATGATTTGTCACTAGTTGACAAGGAATATGATCTTGAGGATTCAAATCTTAAATTCCTGTTAGCACTTCCTGAAAGTTGGGATTTGAAGGCCACCACTATGAGAGACAACTATAATCTTGAAGAAACAACTCTTGATGAAATTTATGGGATGCTCAAGACTCATGATGTGACGGCCTCAACCCAGGGGTCAGGAGTTGACGTCACTAAACACAATTACAAAAAAAATATAAACAACAGAATTATTATTAAAATATACTAACTTGACCCCAAACCAAGATCCGATCCAGGTTCAAGTATAATTCAGGTTCTCAATACTACAAACTCTTTATTCAACATCTAACACATTAAAATTTATTCAGCAACTCCTCAGACCTCATGGCCTGATACAAACTACCTCAGAGGAGCCGGGTCCAGTAGGGGCGGGAACATAGGTCGGTCTGACTGATCTTCAAGGCATCTTTGAAATATACGTAACAGTTTGCAAGGGTGAGCATAATCGCTCAGCAGTACCAAAATATGAATAACAAAATAAAATAGTAATATTACAATAATAGGAACTAACTGTAATCATGATATCAACATTATGCTACAAAATCAGAGAAAAACTGGATATCACTAACTAGCATGCTTCATCAAAACAACATAGTCGTGTGCTGTAAAAACACCAGAGTCCAATTTTAGCATGCTAGTCACACTTGTAAAATTACTGTATCAACTATTCGTACCCTTACGGCAATCACAAAACCAAATCAGATACGTAACGAATATGTGAAGACAGCTGATCAGGCTATCAACACCAGACGGCTCCAACTGCCATCTCATTTATGGCCCCAACTGCCATCTCATTTACCTGTTCCGGAACTCAGAGACTAGCTAGGTCTCTGACCTGCTGGACTAATCGGTTATACAGTGCGCGCAACCGAATTAGCCTCTTACGCCACCTCAATAGGCCTACTCTGGCCCCAACGTATCCCATATCTGATCATTTTAATCCATTTTTCAAAATCATCACTTTTACCTATCTATTTTCAAAATCAATTATGTCACAGCACACTATTCAAATCCTCTTTTCATTTAAATCACATTTAGAGATAGGTGTTTTCAGAAGTTACTTTTCCCCAAAACATAATTTTAAACAACATTTTCAAATAAGGGGGATACGTAACTTAAAACATTTCTGTTCCATTACGAAAGTACAACATTAAGTTATTCACATATACTGAACCATAAAAGAATGGTCAGGGTACTTGCCTTGCAACGCTTTACAAAACCCTAAGTAGCTTTCACGCTGACTTTAATCCTGGGAAAACCCGATCGGAATCTACAAATACAGAATACCCTAATCAGTTACACTGACATGCTTGATATCCTCAAATTCTACAACTCAATTCGATAACCCGACTCGTATTATTATTATACACATAATCCCGTAATCACATAGTCACGTAGTCGGAAATATTGTTAGGGGTAACATGTATAAATACATATATTTTTGAACATATTTTTAGGAAATTTTGGCAGAATCTTATTTATTTATAAGACTACCCATCGATTACAATCGACGTCATCAATCACACAATCCACAATATTACTTCATCATTTTATACAACTTACATCCCAACACCAATCACAATTAATTATTTAAGTCCGAAAATATTTTACATAATCATTTTATTTATTTATAAAATTTAGGACTCTGAACATCATCATCACCTTCCACCGTCCGCTCGTAACGAGTCATCGCGGTACGGCGGCAAAATTTACTGGTGCCCGAAATATTCGGGTATCCAAATAAATTCTACCGATTATTCGAAAGTATTTCCTGCACGAATTATTAATAATATCACGGATATTAATCAAACAATTCCTGCATAAAAAGGGATTAAAATTAATTAGTAAAATAATAACAAAATTTCACACAGACTGCGCACAAACACACCCAACCGCGCGTGTAAACCACGTGCCACCAGAACCACCAGAACGGAACAAAGCAACACAACAGGAAACAAGGTAACCACCACACACAACTCAAACATACGCATACAACTTGTATGTATATATATAAGCATCCACAGAGATGATACTAGGAAACTCGCCGGAATAACCGGTTGGAAGCTCACCGGAAAGCGGCGGAAAATGGAAGAACAGGGGCGGCGAAAGAACAGGAGGGAGGAGAGAAGAGAGACTGTGAGTGGAGAAGAGAGGATGAGAGACGAAGATGAGAGATAACGAGAGAGAGACAATCGAGATATGGTGGAGTGAAGTCGGGGAGAACAGGGGGGTGTTTTGTTTTTATTATTATTATTTTTTTTTCTCCTTTACTCCAATTGCAACACGTAGCACTAATTTTACTGAATGCTGACACGTAGAGTTTGGGATAAATATGAAGGTTTGATATTCTATTTCGCCCCGAAACTCGAATTTAAACGAAATAAGGTGCGAATAAAACAACCTCCGAAAATTACAAAAATAGATTTAAAATATTATAAATATCCCGAAGTAACTAAAAATGTAAATTTCAAAATTTTAAACTAATTTTTAAAACACAATTTATACTTGCTTTTAACAAACAAACGAATCAACGCGCGGGTAAAATAAATCCCAAAAATTCCCGAAATAATTTTAAAATTCTCAGAATAATACGAACTTAATAAAATGTAATTTTCGTGATTTTTAAAGATTTCCATAATTAAATATGGATTTTAGCATTAAACACACTCAAAAAATCATTTAAAATTAAATAATTATCGAAATATTGATTTCTCAATTTTATAAAGTCCTAAAAATAATTATTGAAATTATAAAATTAGAAATCCAATTTTAAAGACAACCCAAATATTTATGGAATTAAAACTATAAATAAATCACTTTTACAAGTGAAATAAAATCATATAGCTCACCAATAAATCACACAATTCCAATCCCACATATCAACAATCATAAATAATTAAATAACATCAATAACCGTTGCTAAACTCAATAGACACATTTTATTTATTTACTTAAACCTTTATTACACTTCCAAATATTAGAAATAAAATGAAAATACACGAGTCGTTATATCCTTTCCCCCTTAAAAAGATTATGTCCCCAGAATCTGACTTAATTAAACAGATGAGGATATTTATCAAGCATGTTTGATTCTAATTCCCAAGTAGACTCTTCTACTCGAGGATTTTTCCACAAAACTTTTACTATAGGAATCGATTTATTCCTAAGGACTCGTTCCTTATGATCTAGGATTTGGACCGGTTGTTCCACATAGGACAAATCTGGTTGAAGCTCAATCGGTTCGTATTCTATGACTTGATTCGAATTAGGGACATAGGGCTTTAACATAGACACGTGGAACACATTATGAATGTGCTGCCACTGCGGTGGTAACGCTATCTCATAAGCGACCTTTTCCACTTTCTTCAAAACCTCAAAGGGTCCTATAAATCTAAGGCTAAGTTTACCCTTCTGACCAAATCGTACTAACCCTTTCCAAGGTGATACTTTTAGTAACACCAGAGCTCCTATCTCAAAGTCCATATCTTTCCTATGCAAATCTGCGTATTTTCTTTGTCTATCCTGAGCTTCTTCCAACCTGTTCCGAATCAACACTATGTCATCTTTGGTCTGCTGAACCAACTCAGGACCTAACACTTTCTTTTCTCCTACCTCATCCCAGTACAACGGTGATCTACACTTCCGTCCATACAAAGCTTCGTAAGGTGGAATCCCAATACTGGCATGGTAGCTGTTATTATACGAGAACTCAATCAAAGGTAGGTGCTCATCCCAATTACCTTTAAAATCTAGAACACAGACTCTCAACATATCCTCTATGGTCTGAATCATCCTCTCACTTTGGCCATCCGTCTGAGGATGATAAGCGGTGCTCATATTCAATTTCGTTCCTAGGCACTCTTGGAATTTAGTCCAGAACCTGGAATTAAATCTCGGGTCTCGATCCGACATTATAGAAACAAGAACTCCATGTTTGGTAACTATCTCATCCAAGTATAACTTAACTAGCCTTTCCAACGAATACCTTTCATTAATCGGAAGGAAATGCGCCGACTTAGTCAACCTATCAATGATTACCCAAATAGCATTGTGATTCTCTCTCATCTTTGGCAATCCCACTACAAAATCCATAGTAATCTCTTCCCATTTCCACTTGGGAATCTCCAAAGGTTGTAACAATCCACTCGGCCGCTGATACTCTGCTTTCACCGTTTGACACACGTGAAACTTACTTACCCAATTGGCAATATCCTTCTTCATTCCTGGCCACCAAAAAATTCTCTTCAAATCCTGGTACATCTTGGTACTACCAGGGTGGATAGAAAACCTAGAGTTATGAGCTTCTTGCAATACTTCGTTCTTCAATTCCGTTACATTAGGAATCGAAACTCTAGACGAAAATCTATACAAACCTTGACTATCTTTTTGAGTACATAACTCTTCTCCTGTCAAAGTATCCAACTCTTGTTCCATAACTCCTTCTTGACACCTTTTGATCTTTTCCATCAATGTTGGCTGGAAAGTAACTTCATATAGTTACTGCTGACTTTCATTAAGTACTCGAACTTCAATTTCCATTCTTTTCAAGTCTCGTGCCAATTCCTCCGCAATCTTAACCATATTCAGCCTTTCCTTCCTATTCAAGGCATTAGCCACTATATTGGCTTTACCTGGGTGATAATTAATCGAACAATCATAATCCTTAATCAACTCCAACCACCTTCTCTGTCTCATGTTCAAATCTTTCTGCGTGAATATGTACTTCAGGCTCTTATGATCTGTGTAAATATCACATTTCTCTCCATACAAGTAGTGACGCCATAACTTTAAAGCAAATACTATAGCCGCCAATTCAAGGTCATGAACTGGATATTTTTGCTCGTGAGGTTTCAGCTGTCTGGAGGCATAAGCAATCACTTTGTCATGCTGCATTAACACACAACCCAATCCTTTCAAAGAAGCATCACTGTAGATTACAAAATTTCCCGTCTCATCTGGTAATGCTAATACTGGAGCCGTCACTAATCTCCGCTTCAATTCCTGAAAACTTTCTTTACACTTTTCTGTCCAAACGAACTTCTCATTCTTCCTGGTCAACTTGGTTAATGGGGATGCAATCTTCGAGAAGTCTTTTACGAATCGTCGATAATATCCTGCTAATCCAAGGAAACTCCTTATTTCCGTTGGTGTCTTCGGTCGCTCCCACTTTGATACGACTTCGATCTTTACTGGGTCTACTTTGATACCTTCCTTACTTATTATATGACCAAGAAACTGTACTTCCGTTAGCCAAAACTCACACTTAGAAAACTTCATATACAATTGCTTTTCTCTTAACTTCTGTAGGGCAATCTGTAGATGCACTGCGTGATCTTCTGGATTCTTCGAATATATGAGGATGTCATCAATAAATATAATAACAAACTTATCCAGATACTCCTTGTATACCCTATTCATCAAATCCATGAAAGCCGCTGGTGCATTCGTCAATCCAAACGACATCACTAGAAACTCCTAATGGCCATACCTTATTCTGAATGCAGTCTTGGGGATATCCTCGGGCTTTATCTTCAGTTGGTGGTAGCCAGATCTTAAGTCAATCTTTGAAAAGTAACATGCTCCCTTAAGCTGATCAAACAAATCATCGATTCGCGGCAAAGGAGACTTATTCTTTATCGTCAACTTGTTCAGCTCTCTATAATCAATACACAATCTCATACTTCCATCCTTTTTCTTCACAAATAGCATTGGAGCACCCCATGGGGAAACACTGGGTCGAATAACTCCCTTATCCAAAAATTCCTGAAGTTGCTTAGCCAATTCTTTCATTTCCATTGGGGCCATTCTATATGGAGCCTTAGAAACTGGTTTAGCTCTAGGTATCAAATCAATGGAAAACTCTATCTCTCGATCAGGTGGTAATCCTGGTAACTCTTCTAGAAAAATGTCAAGGTATTCTCTTACTATAGGGATCTTATCCAAAATAGGGGTCTCTTTCTTCGTATCCACTACATGAGGCAAGTACGCTTCACATCCTTGCATCGACAATCTTCTTGTTTGCATCACTGAGAGGAACTTCCTATCTTGCCTCTGCCCTTGGTAACTGATCCTTTTATTATCTGGGGTGTACATAACAACTCTCTTTTTCTTACAGTCTATATTCGCCTTATGTAAAGATAACCAATCCATGCCTAAGATAACATCAAAGTCGCCCAACTCGAAAGGTATTAAGTCAACAGGGAACATATACCCTGAAATCTCGAGGAAACATCTAGGACAAAATTGTTTTACATGTACTTTATCTTTATTAGCAACTTCTATGGTTAGAGGTTCGTCTAAGTCTTCTAACATCAATTGTATTTTATTCACACAATTCACAGATATAAAAGATTTGGACGCTCCCGAATCAAACAAAACGTTAACAGGTACGGAATTAAGAGTAAGCGTACCTGCAACCACATCGGAGTCATGAACTGGAAACTTCTGGGTCGTCTTAAAAGTCCTAGCTCTCGCAGTACTGGTTGCTGGTCCTTGAGACACACTCCTTCCCGCATTACCTTGGGTCACTGACTTGCAATTCCTAGCTATGTGTCCCACTTTGCCGCAACTAAAACAAGTAACTCTTTAAATCTCAGACTTACATTCTGTGGAATAGTGACCTTTCTGTCCACACTTAAAATAATTAACATTCTCTCGGCACTGTCCATTGTGCTTTTTCCCACCAATAATTCGAGTCATTCTTTAGAAAATAACTAGCATAATCAGTCTTTAAGTTCTCACTCACCTTGGTGAGCGCGAACGCCTTTTCCATCTCCTTCAACCATATCCTGGCAGCAACAGGATCCACATCTCCTTTAAACTCTGGGGGCTTCACTGCTTGAAAAGACTTAAAACTAACATCCTGATTTGCCCCTCTTATCTCATGCTGTTGCTGGATTTGTAGTTGCTGCTGTTGGATTTGTTGTTGTTGTTGTTGTTGTATGAGCTGTTGTTGCTGTGTTGTTGTTGTTGCAATTGTTGCTGTTGCTGCTGGAATTGTTGTTGTTGTTGGGCCAGCTGTACAGACTGCTGGCGCAACAAGTTCATCATGTCACTCACGGAAGGATCCCCCGCAGATCCGTTATTGGGCTGAGAGTTTCTCTTTGGTGGCATCTCCTGAAACATAACAGTCATATATAAGAAAATGGATTGCTCCAGCAGTTTATATTTATGCATCAGGAGAGCGTTGCCACTAAGACAATATTCTCATCCCCATTATAATTGGATCCGTCCTGAGTGAATGATTATAATCTAAAAATACCAGCAACAGAAACAATAATAATAATAACAACAATAATAACAACCCACCATATATATATAAAAACTGAACAATAAAATAAAGCAGCTGAAATACAATAATTAACAGAATCCAACCAGTACAACTGAAAATCCAACTAAAAAGAACCATCCGAATACACACCAAAATTGGCTGTCATAACAACCTCGCCTACTACAAACTATCACAACATAATGTACATATACAAGATAAACAACTACAGAACTCATAGAAGTCACTCTGAGCTCTGCATCTTTCTGCTGCAACTCTGTCTAGCCACTACCACTGTCACCAGTGGAACCTAGCTCAAATACTAGCCAGTTCACTAGGTCCTGATACTACACTGCTCTGAACTCTGAGCTAATGAAACGGTCAACAGATCTAGCCCTCTCTATAGCCATCTGGGTCAATGCTTGTACATGGGCTCGCACCTCAGGGGAAGGGGCAGAAATACCCTGAAATGGGGCAATAGGTACCTGGTCCAACTGAGCAGCAAACTCCGGACTCTGCTCTCTGATAAAGGAAGTATTCACCGCCCTATGGACATGGTAAGGGATCGGTGAAGAAGTACCCACAGGAGGTACCGGAGGTCTCATCATGGAAGAACTGGGACCGCAGCCGGGAGGGAAATCCCTGACAGCAGACACAGACCTACGTACCCAACGGGGACGAGGACCAGATCCAGGGATGTCTTGAGGCACAAAAGAAGGAACTGGGGGAGGAGGCATAGGGGTCTCCTCAGTAACAGCATCAGGGGGTCTCTCAGAATCTGAGCTATCTGAATCAGAAGGATTCTCCCGAGATGGAGAACTCGAAATCGCAATAGGCCACTGCCAACATAATAAATATACAGGCAAGACACAACCAGGTCAAGGCAATTCTATCAAAACATTTAATAGATGCCAGGGTAACGCCGTCGGAACCCTCGACTGACTCTAAAGGTTTGCTCCTCTATATGAGTTGCTGACTCACACTTAAAGACTCACGTTATCACCTACTCAACACAATCCCTAACCTGAATCAGGGACTTGAACCTGTAGCTCTGATACCAACTGTGACGGCCTCAAACTCAGGATCAGGAGTTGACGTCACTAAACACAATTACAAAAAAAATAAATATAAATAACAGAATTATTATTAAAATATACTAACTTGACCCCAAACCAAGATCCGATCCAGGTTCAAGTATAATTCAGGTTCTCAATACTACAAACTCTTTATTCAACATCTAACACATTCTAAATTTATTCAGCAACTCCTCAGACCTCATGGTCTGATACAAACTACCTCAAAGGAGCCGGGTCCAGTAGGGACGGGAACATAGGTCGGTCTGACTGATCTTCTAGGCATATGCGAAATATACATAACAGTTTGCAAGGGTGAGCATAATCGCTCAGCAGTAACAAAATATGAATAATAGAATAAAACAGTAATATAACAATAATAGGAACAGAATTGTAACCATGATATCAACATTATGCAACAAAATTAGAGAAAAACTGGATATCACTAACTAGCATGCTTCATCAAAATAACATAGTCGTGTGCTGTAAAAACACCAGAGTCCAATTTTAGCATGCTAGTCATACTTGTAAAATTACTGTATCAACTATTCGTACCCTTACGGGAATCACAAAACCAAATCAGATACGTAAGGGATATGTGAAGACAGCTGATCAGGCTATCAACACCAGACGGCTCTAACTGCCATCTCATTTATGGCTCCAACTGCCATCTCATTTACCTGTTCCGGAACTCAGAGACTAGCTAGGTCTCTGACCTGCTGGACTAATCGGTTATACAGTGCGCGCAACCGAATTAGCCTCTTACGCCACCTCAATAGGCCTACTCTGGCCCAACGTATCCCATATCTGATCGTTTTAATCCAGTTTTCAAAATCATCACTTTTACCTATCTCTTTTCAAAATCAATTCTGTCACAGCACACTATTCAAATCCTCTTTTCATTTAAATCACATTTAGAGATAGGTGTTTTCAGAAGTTACTTTTCCCCAAAACATAATTTTAAACAACATTTTCAAATAAGGGGGATATGTAACTTAAAACATTTTTGTTCCATTACGAAAGTACAACATTTAGTTATTCACATATACTGAACCATTAAAGAATGGTCAGGGTACTTGCCTTGCAATGCTTTACAAAACCCTAAGTAGCTTTCACGCTGACTTTAATCCTGGGAAAACTCGATCGGAATCTACAAATACATAATACCCTAATCAGTTACACCGACATGCTTGATATCCTCAAATTCTACAACTCAATCCGATAACCCGACTCGTATTATTATTATACACATAAACCCGTAATCACATAGTCACGTAGTCGGAAATATTGTTAGGGGTAACACGTATAAATACATATATTTTCGAACATATTATTAGGAAATTTTGGCAGCATCTTATTTATTTATAAGACTACCCGTCGATTACAATCGACGTAATCAATCACACAATCCACAATATTACTTCATCATTTTATACAACTTACATCCCAACACCAATCACAATTAATTATTTAAGTCCGAAAATATTTTACATAATCATTTTATTTATTTATAAAATTTAGGACTCAGAACATCGTCATCACCTTCCACCGTCCGCTCGTAACGAGTCATCGCGGTACGGCGGCAAAATTTGCTGGTGCCCAAAATATTCGGGTATCCAAATAAATTCTACCGATTATTTGAAAATATTTCCTGCACGAATTATTAATAATATCACGGATATTAATCAAACAATTCCTGCATAAAAAAGGATTAAAATTAATTAGTAAAATAATAACAAAATTTCACACAGACTGCGCACAAACACATCCAACCGCACGTGTAAACCACGCGCCTCCAGAACCACCAGAACGGAACAGAGCAACACAACAGGAAACAAGGTAACCACCACACACAACTCAAACATACGCATACAACTTGTATGTATATATATAAGCATCCACAAAGATGAAACTAGGAAACTCGCCGGAATAACCGGCTGGAAGCTCACCGGAAAGCTGCGGAAAATGGAAGAATAGGGGCGGTGAAAGAACATGAGGGAGGAGAGAAGAGAGACTGTGAGTGGAGAAGAGAGGATGAGAGACGAAGATGAGAGATAACGAGAGAGAGACAATCGAGATATGGTGGAGTGAAGCCGGGGAGAAAGGGGGGGTGTTGTGTTTTTATTATTATTTTTTTTTCTCCTTTACTCCAATTGCAACACGTAGCACTAATTTTACTGAATGTTGACACGTAGAGTTTGGGATGAATATGAAGGTTTGATAGTCTGTTTCACCCCGAAACTCGAATTTAAACGAAATAAGGTGCGAATAAAACAACCTCCGAAAATTACGAAAATAGCTTTAAAATATTATAAATATCCCGAAGTAACTAAAAACGTAAATTTTAAAATTATAAACTAATTTTTAAAACACAATTTATACCCGCTTTTAACAAATAAACGAATAAACGCGCGGGTAAAATAAATCCCAAAAATTCCCGAAATAATTTTAAAATTCTCTGAATAATACGAACTTAATAAAATTGAATTTTCATGATTTTTAAAGATTTCCATAATTAAATATGGATTTTAGCTTTAAACACACTCAAAAAATCATTTAAAATTAAATAATTATTGAAATATTGATTTCTCACTTTTATAAAGTTCTAAAAATAATTATTAAAATTATAAAATTAGAAATCAAATTTTAAAGACAACCCAAATATTTATGGAATTAAAACTACAAATAAATCACTTTTACAAGCGAAATAAAATCATATAGCTCACCAACAAATCACACAATTCCAATCCCACATATCAACAATCATAAATAATTAAATAACATCAATAACTGCTGCCAAACTCAATAGACACATTTTATTTATTTACTTAAACCTTTATTACACTTCCAAATATTAGAAATAAAATGAAAATACACGAGTCGTTATACATGAACTTGAGATGGAACAAAGAAACAAGAGAAAAGGAAGAAAGTCAAGGACAATTGCTCTTAAGGCTGAGGAGGAATCCCCCAAAGCAGCTGCCTCAAGGAAAGGCAAGGGAAAAGCTCTCATCACAAAGTCTGATACTGAATCATCAAGTTCTGATACTGATGATGACTCTGAAACTGAAAGCTTACCTGAGATGGATCCTGATGAAGAGATGATGAAGCTGTGTGCTCTTATGGTGAAAGGAATCACAGGGATTGCATACAGGAAATTTAGAAAAGGAAAGAAGTTTTCCAGGAAAGGTGCAAGTTCTGATAAGAAAATATGAAGGTAAAGGAGGAAAGTCTGACAGAGGAGATTACACAAATGTCAAATACTACAACTGTGGTGAGAAAGGCCACATATCTCCTGATTATAAGAAAGTGAAGAGTGACAAAGGCAATGCTCTTGTCACAAAGAAGAAAAGCTGGACAGACACTTCAGATTCTGAAAGTGAGGTGAACAATGCCATGATGGCAAATGTTGATAGCAGTTCTGATGCTGCTGAGTTAAAGTTACCTCAAACTACTTTTGTCTTTCATACTGATGATATTAATGAGTTGAGAAGATATCTTAAAACCATGTTCATTAGTTATAGAGATCAAACTTTAACATGTGAAAGATTAACTTCTGAAAATCTTGCTTATAAGAAGAGGAATGATAATTTAAAAAAAGAGTTAGTCATGTTCCATCAAACTCAGAAAGATAGAGATGATGCATTTTATGTTAAGGATGAAATACTTAAAATAAATGAATCTCTAAAAACTGAGTTAGAAAAGGAAAAAGAGATTATCAGGACTTGGACTAACTCTGGCAGAACAACTCAGAATTTGTTAAGTAGTGGAAACTGGAAAGAAGGCTTAGGTTATAGAGATGATAAGAATGATAAGGGAACTGTAGAGGTTGAGCCTATAGTTGTTAAACAAAAACCAAAGGTAAATCCTGTTAAGTTTGTAGCTGTAAAGTCTGATATTGATAAATAAGAAGTTAAAGAGAAATTAACTTTTGACAAACCAAAACAGGATAAGCCAAGTGAAGTAACTTAGGCTTAATGATAAAGAAGCAGCTGAAGCATAAGCTGAAAGATGTTAAAAATGTAAACAAGGTAAAGCCACCTAGGAAAAATAGGAATGGAAAGGAAGGTGCAAATAAAAGTAATGATTATAAGCCTGTTCCTAATGCTCCTAGAAAGAAATGTTATAACTATGGAATTTCTAAACATCTGGCTTCTTTTTGCAGGAAAAATAAGAACATAAACTCCTTACCTTCAAAGTCAGGAGTTAAGAGTCAGTCTGTTAGATATAGGCCATAAAATCCTTGTTTTCATTGTGGTAGTTTATGGCATTCCATTTATACTTGTAAGGAATATCATAGTTTGTACTATGATTATTATCAAATAAAACCTTTTTTAAAGAAAGTTAGCATTGTTCCTTTTAGTGTAAGTTCTGATACAAAGTCTGATAGTGTAAATGCTGATTTGAAAAATGTTATCATAAACTCTGATGCTAAATCCGCTGTAAATGTTAACAAACTTAATAAGGCCAAAGGATCCAAGCAAGTCTGGGTCCTTAAAACTAATCACTAGTGGTCTTTGTGATTGCAGGGCAACAGGAAAAACATCCTAGTTCTGGACAATGGATGTTCAGAACATATGACTGGAAATAAAGCCCTGCTATCAGACTTTGTGGACAAAGTTGGCCCAAGTGTTTCTTATGGAGATGGCAACTTGGGAAAAACTTTGGGATATGGCAATATCAATCTGGAGAATGTCATCATTGAAAAAGTAGCTCTGGTCTCAGGATTTAAACACAATCTGCCGAGTGTTAGTCAAATCTATGACAGAGGTTATCATGTGGATTTCTTTGAAGAACACTATGAAGTTGTAAGCAAATCTACAGACAAAGTTGTTCTGAAAGGATACAGGCATGGTAACATTTATGAAGCCAAGCTTTCAACAAGTACTGATGGTTCTGCAATATGTCTGTTAAGTAGAGCATCAATTGAAGAAAGCTGGAATTGGCAAAAGAAACTCTCTCATTTAAATTTCAACAATATAAATGAGCTAGTCAAGAAAGATCTTGTGAGAGGACTGCCAAAATCAGTATTTGCTCCTGATGGCCCGTGTCATTCATGTCAGAAGGCAAAACAAAGAAAATCTTCTTTCAAGAGCAAGACTGAATCATCAATTCTTGAGCCTTATCACCTACTACATGTTGATCTATTTGGTCCAGTGAATGTCATATCTATTGCAAAGAAGAAATATGTTATGGTCATAGTGGATGAGTTCACCAGATACACATGGGTGTATTTCTTGCACACAAAAAGTGAAACTGCATCTATTTTGATTGATCATGTCAAGCAACTGGATAAATTGGTCAAAGATTATGTGAAGATCATAAGAAATGATAATGGCTCTGAGTTCAAGAATTTGATCATGGAAGAGTTCTGTAAAGACCATGGAATAAAGCAGGATTTTTCTGCTCCTGGAACTCCAAAACAAAATGGAGTTGTTGAAAGAAAGAATAGAACTCTTATTGAAGCTGCACGAACTATGCTTGATGAAGCAAAGTTGCCAACCTACTTTTGGGCTGAAGCTGTGCAGACTGCTTATTTTACTCAGAATGCAACACTCATTAACAAGCATGAAAAAACACCATATGAGATGGTGAAGAAAAAGAAGCCAAATCTGAAGTATTTTCATGTATTTGGATGCAAGTGTTTTGTTCTTAAGACTCATCCTAAACAGCTATCCAAATTTGATCTAAAAGCTGATGAAGGAATTTTTGTTGGATATCCACTTTTCACAAAAGCCTTCAGAGTCTACAATTTAAGAACAAGAGTTGTCATGGAATCTATCAATGTCTCTTTTGATGATAAGAAGATTACAGGATTTGAAGATTTCAATGATCATGATCAGCTGAGATTTGATAATGAAGTTTTAAATTCTGATACTATAAATCCTGACAGTCTAAATCCTGACAGTCTAAATCCTGATACTGCAAACTCTGATGGATTAAACTCTGATGTTATTAAAACTGTGGTGACTATGTCAAAGGAAGATGCACCTGTGTAGGGGGCATACTGAAGATACAACCACATTTCAAGAAGCATCAGAACCTACAACAGGCTCTTCAAGTTCTGATTCATCAAGTTCTAATGGGCCAAGTTCTGATAATTCTGGAAACTCAAATACTAATATTTCTGGAAACTCAAATTCTGAAGGATCCAACTTAGAGAGCATAATTTCAGGGGGAGCATCAAAAAATGTTGATGAAGACAACATGGATCATGGGGGAGCATCCAGTTCTAGAGAAAATCTTTCATCTGCAAGGAAGTGGACTAAAGCACATACACCTGACTTAATTATTGGAAATCCTGATGCAGGTGTCAAAACTAGAACAGCTACATCAAATGAATGTCTTTATCACTCTTTTCTCTCTCAGACTAAACCAAAGAAAGTGGAAGAAGCTTTTTAAGATGCTGATTGGGTGCAAGCAATGCAGGAAGAGTTAAATGAATTTGAAAGAAACAAAGTCTAGACCCTAGTACCAAGACCAAAGAACAGATCTGTTGTTGGTACAAAGTGGGTGTTCAGAAACAAAACTGATAGTGATGGCATAATTATAAGGAATAAAGCAAGGCTGGTTGCAAAAGGATATTCTCAACAGGAGGGAATTGATTATGATGAAACATTTACACCAGTTGCTAGATTGGAAGCCATAAGGATATTTTTGGCTTATGCTGCTCACAAAAAGTTTACAGTCTTTCAAATGGATGTGAAAAGTGCTTTTCTCAATGGAGAATTGGAAGAGGAAGTATATGTTGAGCAACCTTCAGGTTTTGTAGATTCAAAATTTCCTAATCATGTCTACAGACTAGAAAAATCACTTTATGGCCTTAAGCAAGCTCCAAGAGCATGGTATGAGACACTAGCTCAGTTTCTTCTGGAAAGTGGATTTAACAGAGGGACTATTGACAAAACATTGTTTTATCTCAACCATGGAAAGGACTTACTTTTGGTGCAGATATATGTTGATGATATCATTTTTGGTTCTATAAATGACAGACTTTGCAAGAAGTTTGCCAAACTGATGTAGTCAAGATATTAAATGAGTATGATGGGGGAACTTAGCTATTTTCTGGGCCTTCAAGTCAAGCAGAATGAAGAAGGCACTTTTATTTGTCAATCCAAGTACACCAGAAATTTGCTGAAGAAATTTAGAATGCAAGATTGTTCAAGTGCATCCACTCCCATGGCCACTGCAACAAAATTGGATAAGTTTACTGGTACATCAGTAGATATTACTAATTATAGAGGTATAATTGGCTCACTACTCATATCTAACTGCTAGTAGACCTAATATCATGTATGATACCTGTCTTTGTGCAAGATTTCAAGCAGATCCAAGAGAACCTCACTTAATAGCTGTGAAAAGGATTTTCAAGTACCTTAAGGGTATAGCTGATCTGGGATTATGGTATCCTAGAGAATCAGACTTTAAGCTAATAGGTCACTCAGATGCAGATTTTGCAGGATGCAAAATTGACAGGAAATGCACAAGTGGAAGTTGCCAATTTTTTGGAGGCAGATTAGTTTCTTGGTTTAGCAAGAAATAGAAGTCAATTTCCACATCAACTGCAGAAGCAGAATACATTGCTGCAGGAAGCTGTTGTGCACAGATTCTTTGGATGAAGAATCAATTACTGGATTATGGGTTAGAATTTTCTAAAATTCCTATTTACTGTGATAATCAAAGTGCTATTGCTATGACAGGTAATCCAGTTCAACACTCAATGACAAAGCACATCAGCATTAGGTACCACTTCATAAGGGAACATGTGGATGAAGGTACAGTGGAATTGCATTTTGTTCCAACAGATCAACAACTAGCAGATATCTTCACAAAACCACTGTGTGAAGCTACTTTTACAAGATTGGTAAATGAACTTGGAATGGTTTCAGGTTCCTTCTCTAAATCTGCTTAGTTTATGTTCTGATACATCAGATTTTATGATCAGTATTTACAAATATTACTATTTTGTGTATTCTGTGCTTAAATTGAAATTTGCTTAATTGCTGATTGTTGTCTGATGTGAATTTCTAAACTCTGATAGTGATATGCATGTCTCTGTGACTATTCAATCCAATGAGGATAACTGTGCTAAATGCTGACCTAGTAGTCTTTAATATACTAAAGATTCCATGTTTGAAGTAATTGTTTATGTGGAAATTTTTTAACACAAGAAAATTCTGATATTGAGCTTAGTTAAGTTTACTTTGTGTATCTTATTACTAAGTCAAAAACTAGAATAATGCTTCTTATCTGTTAAGTTCTGATGTTAGTAAATCTGGTGAATGTACTAAGTGCTGATATGCCTCACTTATCAAAAGAAAAAGAAAAGAAAAGAAATAAAAATCAGGTACTCCTTTGAGATCTAGAGTAAAAATGTGGAAGGGAAGATCCAAGTGCATTGCTGGTATTAAGTTATATGCATTAGAAAAGCAAAATAAATATTTTCTTGGTGACTTTTCACACTCTATGATTACTGGAGAAATACTCTGATAATAGCATAAATTCTGATAAGCAGTCGTGACTCACTTACACTGAGAAGCCACTGTAAAATGAAATTTCAAAAGATGCATAAAATGAGCACAAAACAGTTGAGGTGGACTCATGATGAACTCATTATATAGTAGACTTCAGAATAATGACAAATTTTAAGCAAAGTTCTTAGTTATGCCTTATTTTTAAGATGTACTGAAGTGAATCAGACTTTAATCTTTATCTGATATTTAGCTTACTGCACACACATACACTCCATATGAATAATGAAAATTATTATGGTGATAAATGTTATTTTAGATGAACAGGTTAAGTGTCAGTTGCATAAATTCTGAGGAAAAGTTATGATGGAAATTCTGATGATTAAGTTCTGAAGAAATGAAATCAATATTTGTGTGAAGAATTACAGAAATAGGCATTCACTTTTCGAGTTAAGGAGTCATGTTTTGATGACTGTTAAGTTCTGATATAAGTCTAAGTTCTGATATTAAATCCTAATTCTTTACTTGACTTATTTGTGGTTCAATCTGAAACAGTCATATTTAAAATCAGAATATATTTGGATGAGATATAAACAGTCAACATAATTTGGGTTAGTGGTACTCGTATATGCACAGTAATTTTTACTTGTTTCGTGTGCTCATTAACTCCTGTTTTAAGCTTCCAATGGTTGTCATTATTACTCATCGGTCTAGGGAGACGAGGCTTTACTTCTATTCGTTTCACATTCCCTGCATCCCTTGGTCTTCCCTTATCTATATAACTGACCAATAATCCTTCAGTAAAAAACAATTCTTTCTTCTCTCAAATAATGGATCAGTTTGGTTGGTTTTACAACTATGGCACCGAAACTGTGCATATTTTTCGAAATGGAATTCCGACTGCATATCATATCAACAACATTCCTTATAATCTCTGGATTCAATTTCCAGAAATCATTCAAAATGATTTGTTGACTGTCCAAAGAAATCTTCATCTCCGTTCTCTTCGTCAGCAGGAGAGAATCATTCATCTTGCTATTCTTTTTATTGAAGATAGGAAGAAGAAGGATTAATTGTAATCCTCCTGTTTCTCTTCACTGTCAGTTTTGTCAGTCTTTTAGACTAGGACTAAGGCTGTTGATGTTAGAGATTTTAGACTAGGGTAATCTTGTAATTTTATGCATGTAATTTAAGTATCATGAAATGTATTCATTTGATATATTAATGAAATTTTACTTTATTGCAAGATTTTGTCTCTGAGTCATTTCATATTCTGATGACCTTTTAAATTCTGATAATAATCAAGTTCTGATGCTAACGTGGCAGTATTTATTTACTTGGTTTATTTTTGGTCATTACCTCAATGGTCATATTTTTTTGAATATTGGTTTATAAGAGATAAAGCAGTAATAATCATTATTTAATGAGATTACTTGGTTAGTGGGACGGTTTTTCTCCTTGAAAAACTGCATGTAATAAGTATTAATTGCTTATTTACCGTGCCCGTCAATTTTTTCCTTAACTGCTGCATGTTTGACAGGTGTAAAGGTCTATTCCACTACTTTTTAATTGTTGTCACGTGGGGTGTCTAAGTAAAAGAGATAAAAGACTTTTAAATATTTTATTTTCAGTTTTATTCTACTCTCTCTCTTTTCTTATTCTCTCTCACTTTTTACTGACAGTTTCTTTACAGACATTTTATCAAACACCTTACATGCAATTTAATTTCTCATTTATTTCTCATGGCACCCAAGGATTTAATTATTTATGGAGTCAAGTTTGTACCAAACAACTATGCTGCAATCTTGAACAAGGCTGAAGCTCCATCAGATTTGCACTTTGTGCAAGATTTTTTAGCAAATAGTGAGATTGGGTATGCTTTGACCCAACCTCAAACTATTTTAAGCCAACAAGTTCTGACGTTTTGGTGGACTGGGATTTTTGATGATGGTGGTGCTACTGGTACTCCAAGCATCGTATTTGAAGTCAATGATGTTGAGCATGTGGTTACTCCTGGAGCAGTTCGTAAAGCTCTCCACTTACCAGAAGGTTGTACTTTTTCAACAGTGGAGGACCCTGTTCTTCAGCAGCTCATGGCCAATTTGGGCTATAAGAAAAGTTTGGGCAAGCTTGGACAGCTAAAAAGGGAAAATATCATAAAGGAATGGAGCTTTTTCTTCGATTGTATCACTAAAGCATTCGCCAATAAGTGCTCCAACTTTGATGCCATTCCAATTATGAGTCAGCAAATCGGGTATGCTCTTATTCATCAAAATCACTTTGATTTTGCAAGTGTTGTGCTAGGATTCATAGGGGATAGGATGACAGAGGATAGGAATGTCGTATACTTTGCTAGATTCTGTCAGCTTATATATAATTTTTGTTGTGCTGATGAATCCCAACCTACCACTGATTCAATTCCACTTTTTAAGCTTGCAAAAAGGGCTTTTAATGATTTGTTAAATGCTGACATTAAGAAGAAAGTGGTTAGACCCTTACAAATACCTCAGTCTGTAAAACAGCTTCTTATAAATGCTGATCCTCAAACCTACACATCTGTTTACCCTGATGTTCAACCCACCAACACATCCCAGCCACCTCACCAACCATCAGAAAATACCACACCTACACCTCAAACTTCCCAACCTCAACCTACTCAACCCTCCATCAGGACATATTTTAAACCATCACAAACATCTCAACCTTCACCATCAGCACATCCTGTGAGGCCTTCATCTTCCAAACCTAAGAGGACAAAGACTGTACCTCAGACACAACAGAAGAGAAGGAGGATTGTTCTGAGGGATGAGTCAGACAGTGAGGAATAGGTTCCAGTATCAGAACCTGTTATTGTAGAAGCTGAGAAGGTCTCTTCTCAGAAGGATGTTGAAATTGGGAGATCTAGGCCCCTAAAAAGGCTTAGAAAGCTAAATTCTGATGATGAAGCTCCCAAAGTCTCTAGTTCTGCAAAGAGACATAAAAAGCAAAGAGCCAGTAGGGCTGTCAGTGTATCATCACATTCTGAAGAAATTCTGGAAAAAGCAGCTAAGGAAGGGGGTCAGGAATCTTTAATCCCAACATAATCGATTGTTGTTGAATTACTTCCTTCAGCACAACCGGAAACTACTCAAGACAGACTGCCTACTCCTTCTGTGTCTCCTGTAAATGAACCAGTACATACTGAAGACCCAGGCACAAGTGCTGAGATTGATATTCACAACCTGATTGTGCCTGAAGTTCTATACTTGGAAGCTCCACCAGCTCAAATCACTCCACCAACAACCCCAATTCTGGATGCTGATTTTAATGAAGATATTCCTACTACACCTATTCTAAATCTGGATGATGAAAATCAGATTTTAGGTGGGCATCAAGATTTGGCTGTTGATCAGAACTTAGTTGGAGATCAGCACTTAGAGGATGATGTTGAAGCCTCAATAGCCAATCATACTATTCTTTTATCAGAAGAAGCTGATGATGCTGATTATATAAGTTCTGATGCTACTAATGATGAAGTTACTAGTGAAGCTGCTGCCACTGTAGATGCTGATGCAACTGGTCCATCTGGGCATGCACCTTCACAAGCTCCTTCAAAAGCTGATCTAGTTAAAAAGTTTGTTAGAGGAGATGCACCAATACCTTGGAGTGACACTCCTAGAGGAAGGGAGTGGACCAAGGAATGGAACAAAGTTGATTTCGTTCCTACTTCAAACATACTTGTTGAGCACTTGGCAAAAGCTGATGAGATGCTAGTCAATGATGATTTCAAGACACATCTCAGAGTTATTGCACTCAGTACAAGACACCTTCAAAGTCAACAATCTGTAACTCAGGCCAAGGTAGACAAGATTCAAGAATCCTTAAATCAGCAAGATATGGTTGCCAAGCTGGACAAGAAAAGGTTTTTTAAACCTACCTTTGACAGAATTGAGTACATTGAGAAAACTCAGGAGAAGCAATAGGCTCAGATTGATGACATTCTATAGAATCAAGCTTCTCATCAATCTCAACTCAATGAGATCCAATCCTCAATGGAATTGCTTGTCTCTCTTCTTTTACCTGCTGATGCCAAAAAGGGGGAGAAAGTAATTAAGTCCAAATGTAAACCTATTAAGACACTGAAGAAAAAGGATGATGGGAAAGATGACCAGGGAAACTCTGGAATGGGTGGAGGTCATGGTCAAGGTAAAGGTCTTTCATCAAGTAGAACTGGAACTACAAGTCAAAGAACAAGTTCTGATACTAGGAGAAGAATAAGTTCTGATACTGGTAACAGGATAAGTTCGGATGAACATCTGGAACTTGATGAGGAAATTTCAAGATAGTTATTTCTGAAAGAAAATCCAGGAATGGACTTTGAGAGTCTAAAGGAAGAAGAAGCTAGACTTAAGTTAGAAAAAGTCAACACCAAATTTGAAGCGTCTGTTGTTGAAAAGAAAATTCCTAAGGCTAAAGGCATTGTGATAAAAGAAAGGATAAATCCTGAGGCAACTAAGGCCAAATTACAAATGGAGACAGATCCAAGGTCCAAGGGCAAAGAAAAAGTTGGTGAACCTATAAAGGTTTATGTGCCTGCTATGGATGAAGAAATATCTGATGAAGATGTTAATCTTACTCTGATTTCAAGGAAGATTTCTCAAACAACCTCTGACATGGCTCAAGTTGTTCAGAGTCAAGATATAGTAAAATCTGATATGACTCTGAAGCAAGCAACCTCTGACATAGCTCAAGTTGGCTTGATATCAGAAGATAAGTTAAAGGAAACCTCTGACATTGCTCATATTAAACCTTCAAAGTTACTCCTACCAGGATTCACCAAAGCTAAACAGACTCAACCTTTGAAGACTGCAACAAGTGGTTTTGAAGCAAGAGTGGTTACAGGAAAAGAAGCAAGAGATAAATCTGGATTGGGTAGTGCTGATGAAAGAAGAATGCAGAACACAACCAATGATCCAACTTCTTTAAGTGAACCAGGTGTTGAAGCAACTCCTGAAAGATTGAATCAGCTTGAATCTGTACAGATGGTTTACCATACCTTCTTGAAAGAACACATCTTGTTATATTTTATCACAGATGGAAGGGTATACCATATTAGGCAGAATGCTATACCACTGAAGTATTATGAGGAACTAGAACATGTTCTATTCTTACTTCAAGTGAAGAACAGATTAACAAATGGTGCTGCAATATATTTGAAGGCTCAAATTCAGAGACAGAAGAAGCTTTATTCTGTAAAGTCTGACAGCACATACTGTCCCAAGTACAGAGATCACAAGGGTGATATTGTCGAGATGAAGCCTAACTCTGCTAAGATTATAACTACCTTTCTGGGTTATAAGGCTGTGGAATTTAATCTTGAGTCTGACAAGGCATATTTGATCAGACTAGATCAGGGCATAAGAAAAGCTAGAATAAATGATCTCAGGGTTGCTATCTTTTAAATTGGTGAAGATACAGTTGAATTGAAGAATGCTAAAAGGAGGATGATTGATGAACTTAAATATGCTGAGAGATGTTTATTAAAGAACTATCTCAGAACAACTCCTGACATCAAAGAGATCAGTAATTGAAGCCAAGTCAAGATCTACAACTGCTCAAATTTTGATGTGTATACAGACTGAAGCTGTTATCAGAAGTTGAAGATGGTAAAGCTACAAGGACTGTAAGTTGTAGTTATCTAGTCAAATTCTCATGCATTTGTACTTAATGTTTTTGACATCATCAAATATTTGTTAAACTTGTATATTATGCTAATTTACAAGTTGGGGGAGATTGTTAGATATATTTGATAATGTCATGTCTAATATGATTTGTGTTTAATTTTCAGATTTTACTTAAATAGGAGAAATCAGTACTTAACTGGAAATCAGCACTTATACTGAAGTCAGAACTTAAGTTATCAAGAGATATTTAATAGGAGATATTTATCAGGACTTAAGGAGACTTTCAGATAAGGAAGGCGGCTGATTGAAAGGAAAGAAGATCAAGATAAACGCAAGAAGAGATATGCATGAAGAAGGAATTCTATGAAGAATAGAATACTTGGAAGGAAAGATAACTAATTGATATATTTTAGGAAGAAGAATTATATTTCATATCAATTAGAGATTATCTTGTAACTGTGTAGTATATAAACACAGACATAGGGTTTACACTATATGTGTTATCATAATCGAAGTTATTATTTATTGTAACCCTAGCAGCTCTCGTGATATTTTCTTCATCACGGAGAGAGGACATTTCCATATTGTAACAGAGTTTAATAAAGCTTGTTTTCTGTTACTTGTGTTCTTTAATTCGATTTGATTGTGATAAACACTGTATTCAACCCCCTTCTACAGTGTGTGTGACCTAACAGACAGCAAGGGTTATATTGTGGGATATGGCTTGATTTCAAAAAATAATGTCATCATTGAGGAGGTTGCCCTAGTGGATGGTCTCAAGCATAATTTACTGAGTATCAGCCAGCTTTGTGATAAGGGCAATTCAGTAACCTTCAATTCAGAAGCCTGTGTTGTGTCTTACAAAAGAAACAACAAAGTGGTTCTCACTGGTTTGAAAAGAGGAAATGTGTATCTAGCTGACTTTAACTCATCAAATGCAGAATTTGTTACTTGCCTTCTCAGTAAAGCAAGTCAAGATGAAAGTTGGTTGTGGCACAAGAAACTATCCCATCTAAACTTCAAGACCATGCATGAGCTTGTCAAGAAAGAACTGGTTAGAGGCATTCCTCAAGTGGAGTTTTTTATAGATGGACTGTGTGATGCCTGTAATATCCCATATTTTCAAATATTATTATTATTATTATTTGGAATTATTTATGTGAATTTATGTGAATTTTAGTGAATTATATGATAATTGGAATTGGTGTTTGGGTGTTTATATGTGATATTATTTGAATATTTGAATTTTTATATGTCCAGAATAAAATATAGATAATTGTGGTATTTTTCTGGTATTTTTTGGAGTGTTATATGATTTTATAATGATTTATGAATTATTAATTATTTTCTGAATAATTACCAAAATTATTTTATAAAGCCGGGAATCTTCCAACTTCAACTGTTTTTGCGTTTTTACAACCCGAAACTCTTCCGAAAACTCCTTCCCAACCTAATCTGGTAATTCTAGACATTTTCCGTGTTTTAACTTTTTCGATCCAGATTACGGTTTGACCCGTGCGCGTCCCGGCGCAAAATTTTCGATACAATAAGCATTTTAATAGATCAACAAAACCCGTATTATTGAGAGATGAAATATTATTACATTATCTTCGTATAAAGTATTTTGTAGGAAGCCCAATTTTGATAATTATCCAAATCTGATATTAAATTGTATCGTTATATAGTTACTTAGCGGCTAAGTTATCTATTTTCGGATCCAATATGTAAATATAATTATCGAATTATTAAATAAATAAATTATGTGCATGGGTTCTGTCAGCTGAATTTTATTTTTGTTAATATTGTATTAATTATGTGAGAGTATTGGTGTTTGAGTATCATTTGTGTAATTAGTTGTGTTTTTTTGTTTTGAAAATTAAAAGTGATTTTGTTAAAGAATTACTTTCATAAATATTTGGATTATCTCTAAAATCATTTTTATTGCTTCATAATCTTATTTATTATTTTTAGGAGTTTTTATAAAATTTAGAAATCAATATTTTATTGATTATTTATCGTTAAATGATTTTCTGATTTCATTTAATTGTAAAATCAGTAATTAATTCTAGAATTCTTCAAAAATTTCGAAATTTATATTTTATTAAGTTTGGAATATTCTGAGAATTTTAAAATTATTTTGGCAATTTTTGGGATTATATTTACCCGCGTGTCGATTCGTTAAATTGATAGTGACGGGTATAAAGTCCGTTTTAGAGATTATTTTAAAACTTAAGAAAATTTTATTTGGTTAGTTTTATTTGATTCGGAAATTTTGAAGTCTAATTGAGAGTTATTTCAATTTATATTAACCGTGTATAGTATCGTTAAAATTAATGTGCGGGTCAGATAATATTTTGTTGAAGGGTTTATAAACGGGAAAAAAAAAGAGGGGGGGTTTTAATCGGGTATAACCTGTTCTTTTTCTCCTTCTTACTTCCAGTTCATATTTCTTCTCCTTAATCTATCAATCGATCTCTTAGTCTCTCATCTCTCCTCTCTCCTCTCAATCTCTCATCACTCTCTGCAGTCTCTTTCGATTCTCTCTCTGTTCTCTCGCCTTTTCCCTTCACTCTTTTCTTTCCCCTGGTTCTTTCCCATTTCTGGTAAGTCCAGTCGCCACCTTCTTTTTCCGGCCACCGATGTTTGCATCAGTTCTGTTCTGTGTAATTGATATATATGTATACGCTATGTGTATATATATGTCTGTGATGGCTGTGTTTCTTTGTCTTGGATCGCTGCCTATTTTGTTGTTTCCGACTTATTATTTCGGTTATGCTCTCAGTTTCCGGTTATAATTTGGGATAATTGATTTTTAGGGAGAAAATCATTTGATTATTTTAGTGAAAGAAATTTATTTATAAACGGGAATTTTGGTTATCGGTGGAATTCGTTTGAAAACTCAAAATTAATCGGGCATCGACGAATTTTGCCGCCGTCGGCGATGAGCCTCGGTGAGCCGACAATGGACTATGATGATTCGATCTGAGTCCTACAATTTAAAATACAAAATACGAATAAAAATTGTAAAATACGGATTAAAATATAAAAGTACGGATGATAATGATTAATAAGTGTACTTAATTGGTATTGGTGAATTTACGAATTGACATTGTTGACTGAAGTTGGTGATTGGATTTTGGATTGCGATTGATTGTGTTGTGATTGATTTGACGTCGGGATGTTCGACGGGTAGGCCGATAAACAAAGGAGACGCTGCCCGATTTTCGGGAAATTAATTCTGAAAATACGGGAACGTAACCTACGATTATCGGAGACGTCAAACGAGGATATATAATTAAATTTTACGAAACCTAATTACGTGTTGGGACAAGATATTTTTATAAATAAGCCGTTCGTCAGTTTAATACGAAACGAACGCCTCTAGACTCAGAAAAATATTCCGATTTCAATAAAAATACTTTTGAGACCGAATTTCTTTTTTATTGAAAGGTCGTTTGATTTTTGAATCTTCTGAGTCAATTTTTGATCGATAAATACTGTTATTGACCCTATTTCAGTTTTAAACGTACCGAGTCGACCCTTTTGACGAACTGAGGCATGTGTTATATGAATTATGTGATACGTGGATTATATGCTTACGTGTTATATGAATTACGTGTGTATATGGATCAAGAGTCCTGTATTTGTCTATTTTCGTTATGTGTGGGCTATCGTATGGGTAGACATTAGGGTTTTGACGCGCAGTTTGTCGAGTTATTATCGTTTAGACGATTAAAGTTATATTTTCTAATTATAGATATGGATCATTCGAGTTGATCAGGACAAGACGTTGGATAAAGAATGAGATGAAATGATATTGGATGTCTGGCTTCTAGCAATCGCAGGAGCAGCATATCAGTAAAGTGTTGAAAAGAAGGACGATGATGTTTTGAGACAGAATGTCAGAATAAATGCGTGTTTGCGAGTGTGACTAACTACTAAATCCCAAAGGCAAGTATCTTTCTATCATCACTTATTGTTCAAGTGATATTTATTTTAAATCTTCTTATGCAAGTATTGTTTTCCCTATTCAGTTCGTAATAGATAAATGTTTTACATATCGCTGAATTAAATGATTCTTTTTATGCAAGTATTCTTCTGCTATTCTGTGTTCAGAATAGCTAAGTGATTTTACTTATCAAATTATTGGATTTATAAATGTTTTGGATTTTGAGAAAAATGAGTTGGTTTTATGAGTATTCCTGCCCAAGTAAATGGAGGAATAAAAGTTTTTTAAGGGTATCGAGTATTATGACCCCTCTCAATAAAATGTTTTAAGATTGGATGGTTGCGTAAGAGGCCGCGGCGGCGGTCCAGCCGAGAGTTAGGTATTATACAGGATATAATACTAATAGGCCGATATGTGCCTTGGGTGCCCCATTTGTTTAGTTGGATATGCTTAGGCATACCGGTGTTGCTCCGCGGCTGATCACCGGCAGCAACACACCATCGTTCGAGGATTCCAATCTAAATTATTATATTGCTTTTGACAATCTTACAAGGAATGATTTATTAAGTATTTTGTTTTTGGATAAAAGATGAAATGCGGTTTTGACTCAGTTTCTGATTTTGAGAATACTTAGTTTGTTGTTAAATATCAAATGTGGTATTAGTATAGATGATTGGTGTTGACTTCAGTATGGAATGTTGTTAGCATCAAAGTTCGTATTGATATCTAATTTGATATGACAGCAAAATAAGTATTAATTTCAAGAGTTCGGTTTTGAGTAAAGTTTATGATCCACTCTATAATCATTGTTTCATGTTATTATTGTTTACGATATTTCCGTAAACACTGTTTTACGAGTTTTATTCTCGTCAAGATTCAAAGGATTGCTGAAGCATTTCGCTCAAAAATATCAAAATAATTTTGAATACAATTAAGGAATCAATTCTGGGGTTCCTCAACTAAAATTTTCTGGTTCAGCAATTATGATTTTAAGATTTTAAAGGTTCTGCTCTATTGTAGACACCGGTTTTATATCAAAAAGACCCTATATATGTCATAATGAACTTGCTGAGCATTTCTTCCGCTCATACTTGCCTGTTTTTAAATTTAACCTCCAGTGAGGATTAGCTTGCGCTGTTTAGCTGTGTAATTCAAGGAAGCAAATAAGAAGCTTTTGGAAGGTGGTTGGTCCAGGGTTTGCGAGCTAGTGTAAGTTTTATTGTATAAAATTGTTTATATTGTATTATATTATAGTTGTATTTTATTTGGGCCTAGTATACTTCATTTCGAAGTTATACAAGTGGGTTTAGTTTTGAGTTGGAATTTATTGAAAAGAGTTTTAAAAGAAAGTGAAAAATTTATTTGTGGAATTTGGATATCTTGTTTCTAGAACTGTAACCTTAATAGATCTTGGATTAGTTTGGGGTCATTTATGCTAAATATCTTCCGCTGGCATTTGTTTATTGATTAAACAGGTTAATTTGGATTGAGGTTTCATAGTGACGACCAAATCCCCTAACCCCGGATTTGGGGGCATTACAATGCCTGCCAAAAAGGGAAGCAGATCAAAGCATCATTCAGAAAGAAGCTTATCGACAAGTCATTTGAAGACTTCTCGAGTGAGTTCTCAACAAGTCAATTCACTGACTTCTCGAGTGACTTCTCGATAAGCTTTATTATGACTTATCGATAAGTCCTTGCAGAGTTCTCTAGTAGTGTTAATTCATAGAGTTCTCAACAAGTATAATTTTTTAGACTTCTCAGTAACTCATAACTGAAATAATTTAACTTAATAAATTATTTTGGTAAAATACTTTTGGCAAATTTATTCTACTTTTATTTTGAATTTATTCAAATAAAAGTTAAAATTAATTCAGTCCATTTTTGGACAAACTGGGTATTTGTTTGACATCTCGATAAGTCAATTTTTAGTTCTCTATAAGAGTAATTTAAAATGACTTCTCGATATGTTTTTCATTCCTTAAAATGACTTCTCGATAGACTAATTCCAAACGTCTATTTTTGAGTTCTCGACAAGTCATTTGCCTTTACTATAAATACCCAGACATCTCGATACATATACATACTTACAATTTTCGAGATCTCAAGTGACCTAGCCTTTCAAGTAAAAACCGATTTCTCTCTCATTTTGACTCCTTTCTCCAAAAGATTTCTTACCCATTCTCTCTCTTCAATCAACAATGGCACTCAATGTTGCAAGAGCCTCTATTCCAGAGAAAGGAACTAATTACCTCGCCTTTACTGATGCTAACCAAGCTCCTGACAATTTCAAGGGGTTTGTAAAATTTTTGTCTAAATCTTACCTTGCAGGACCCTTAACTGCTAATCCAGTGCTCTACCTAGATGTGCTGCATGAGTTTTGGACAACAACTGTGGTGAGGACTGTTATGAATGACAATTCTGTATCTCTGGTGGTAACTTGCTCAGTTGGAGGTCAACAAATTGAGTTTAATAAGTAAGATGTGAATAGAGCTTTGGGGCTGCCAACTGCAAATATGGTGGAGGTGCCAACTCCTAATGAGATGACTGAGTTTCTGGACTTCATCAATTATGGTGGAAGAATCAACTTGTCAAGCTTAAATAGGACCAATCTAAGAAAGGAGTGGTCCTTTGTCTTTTATTCTGCGGTGAGGGCCTTCACATGCAGGAATACAGTGTATGACAACATTTTAAGTATGGTGCAGAAGCTGGTGTACTCAATAGCCCACAACAGACACTTGAATGTTGGTCTATTGATCCTGGAAGAACTTGCAACCAGGCTAACAATGCCCCTGTCAGCTAGAGGTAAGGAAAATTTCTTTCCTAGATTTATTATGTCCACTTTAAATCATAAAGTAGCAGACATACATTTATTAAATGGTATAGATAGCACAAAAATAGGCAATTGTAAGAAAGTGTCCAAAATAATATTTGGTTCACTTGCTACAAAGAATAAGGTAAATATAAGTCTGAAAATCACTTCATTCATGTTAGAGAGGTTTAGAACTTACCCTTACCCAATGCCTGACATGAGGTTAAATGTATAATCTAGCACAACTATGATCCCTGAACCAGTGGAAGTATAAACACAGGAACACCCACAGGGATCTTTCCAAGCTGAAACCATTTCTTTAAAACCCTTAGTAGCTAGGAAATCAACCACCTCATCTTTTCAAAAGGATGAGGTGAGTAAAAGGAAGAGAAAGGAGGTAATCTTAGCAGTTATAACTGACAGTGGTGAGGATCAAACAGAAGCCGAGTCACCCTTGGTCAAGAGATCAAAGAACAGTAAGAAATCTGAGTTGGCCACTCAAGCTACCTCTATATCCTCCCAAAAGTATATAGTTGTAAAATTGGGGACTCCTCTCAACAGGGTGTGTCTATTGAAAAGAGCATTCACCCCAATGCACCTTGTCTAGAGTCTGCACAGCCTGCACCTGAAGCAATTCAAGTGTATGGTAGGAGGAATAAGGATGGCACACACAGTGAGAGCACATCTTTTGAAGCTCCCTCATCCATTCAGGGGAGCTGCCAACACTCATATCTGAGAGACAATCTCTCATATCTCAATTTTCTTCTCCACTTACAGCACTTGAATCCAATTCTCAAGTGCAAGATAAATCAAGTGACTTGGTTCAAGAAACCTTGCTCACCACCCAGAAATTCCTTTGGCAGTTGATGCTAGGAGTACAATTGCCAATGATCCTGCTATGGGGGAGGAAATTTTATCACATTCAAGTGATAGTGCTTTGCAAGAAGCACAAGGGTTTGAGACTGGTGCACATGACAGTATCCCAGTCAAATCCCCTTCAATTCAATTGGAGGTTTCCTATTTATGTGAGGAACAACTTGTCAAAACCACAGAGCAATCTATGAGTAAAACTGTGACTTCAGTCACATGTGGTTCTGATTCACAACCCTCTACTTCTCAATCACACCTCAAATCTCACAATAGCTACTCACATCCAACATGTCCAATCAAGACTACCAAGCTATCATGCTCTCCTACCAGGCTGATGTGGAAGAAAATCAAGCAAAGATTGTTGATGAAGCTGGTCAGGATTTTAACTATGATGCTTGGTTGGACAAGGAGTTCATAATTGAGATGGATGCTGTGGCAAAATTCAGGGAGGAGTACATTACAATCTTGGGAAGCAATAGGATCCCTCACTCTACAAGAGGTATATGATGACATCAATGAGGTCTACAAGGCTCAAATAAAGGCTTTCCATAACTTTGAAAAAGCTATACAAATAACATTGAATGGACATCAAGACAAAGTAATGAAGATGGTTAGAGAAAAGATGGACCAAATCATCCCTTCACAAACTGAGATCAAAAACCAATTTAAGATCTTTTCAGAACAAATGTCTAGATATGATCTCAGTGGGATTGATAAAAGTGTAAATCAACTTAAAGAATCATTTATAGCCTTGCACAAAGTTGTTCAAGATCATATCAGTAAAACCAATGACACAAGGTTGAAGTTGAATCAAATGCACACTGCAAGATACACTCCTTCACCTTTGGTCATGGATGCAATTCAGAAGTTTGTGCAAGCTACTTTTGGTCAATCTACTGCAATCTCTACTACAAGCTCTTCTTCTCAAGATATCCAAGAACTGAAAACTCAAGTAGCTTCTTTGGAAAACTCCAATGCTTCTCTCAATACTCAAGTTTAGGCGTTGACTTCTCTAGTCAAAAGCCAATAGACAGACATCAAGACCCTGGTGGACTCTCACAAGCATCTCCAAATGCAAAACTTTGTTGCTTTAGGATCCATCATGGGAAAGCTCAACATCTCTCTACCATCACTCCCAGAACAGATTAGGCCTGAAATTCCTATTCCCCTTCTCATGACTGACAACAAGACTAAGGGGGAGATAGATGCAAGGCTAGAAAAATCAAGATCATCTACTCAACATGTCCAAGGTGCTGAACGGAATTTAAGTCAAGAAGTAAATATTGGTATGGAGAGGTTCATTAGGGCTGCTGAAGGACCAAGTCTGAGCAGAGAATTTGATGAATTGCTCAAGGCTCTAAGGCTTCTCTCAACAATAATCACTTCACCTACAAAAAGGCCTTGGACAGGATAATCAATTCATTAAGGGTGATTTTGGTAACTAAAGACAACTTTCAGGAGAAGAGGATAGTGGTCAATATAAATGATTCTGGGGTAGATAGGTGTATCCAGGTGTCCCTCAATTATCTTATCTCAAGGAGGGCATCTAAGTTGGATATTATGATAAACAAAGTCAGAGTTGTGATCCATGAAGACACCCAACTGCTAGCTAAATTGAAAAATGCTCAAATGGTTACTTTTCCAGAAGCATACATTCAGCCAAGTAAGGGAATAACATACATCGGTCCTACCACCAAGCACTTCAAACACTTCCAAATCCCTAAACAGTGTGTCATGGCCAATAAGAAGCTAATCATGACTCTGGAAACTGCCTTAAAGGTAAAGAAGAATAAGACTTTTGAGGATGTAGAGATGATAAAGCTGTTGGGGAGATACTTGAGTGATGCTGAAGCCAACTTGCTTAAAATTCAAATCAACAAGGATAATTTGGATGATGATGAGCAGAAGAAAGGTGATCAAAATCCTACTGGCTCAAATCCAAGTCAATCCAGTAAACTATCTGGAAGCAAGTGTAGAGAGAAGAAGAAGGAGGATGAGAAGAAAAATGAAGAGAAGAAGAAGGCAAGTGAGAGAAGAAGTAAGAGAAGACATGATTGCTCAGAACCACAGCAAACCCTAAAAATCCAAACAACTCTAGCTCAACCTCTATCCAAAACTTCTATATCAACAACCTCAATCAACAAACCACTTTTAACCTCTAAGCCAAAATTTCTATACAAACAAACAGCTAACTCTTTCCTAAAAATTCCAATCACCACAAGCCAAACAACTCTCAAGAAAATCACAACCTTACCTTTAGCCAAGCCTTCACTAAAAGTCAATCTCAAATCTGTTGGAAGGAAGCCTAAGAAAGTCAAGCCTACAGAAAAAATAGAAGTTACTGAAAAGGCTCTCTAGAATTGTCTCAAGCAAAATGACTTCCTACCCTTGAATTGGTGCATCTCAGATGAAGATTACTTTCAAGAATTAGCTGAAGAAATAGTTAGAGTCTGGTTTTTATCCTTAAAGGAAGTCATAATTTATTATGAAGATGGGTCCTTCACTTTCCTTGGCTGTACTTTGATGGATTCTCTCTCTTCTTCAGAAATCAAGAGAGTGATAAGCTTGCTAAAAGACAAGGATACTGCTATAAGAGCATGAAGATCAGTTTTGGCTGAGTGGTTGATTGAAAGGGAAGAAAGAAGAAAAAGAAATGAGGCTAAATCTGAAGAAAGAGTGAGAAAGTATGATGAGGAAATTGAGATATTCATAAAAAGATCAGAAGAGCTCAAGGCCAAAGGGATGAGTAGAATCTCTAAGGATGGGAAATTTCTAAACATCAAGGCTGGTGGATTCTCAAGATTTAGGATTGATTTACTAGACAGAGGTTATCCAAAGGTAGCATGACAAAAACTTGTAGAAGCTCTAAGTGGGACACCTATAATAGAAGAACTTAAAATTCTTGATCACTTAAAGGATCTCCTTAGAGAAGAAGCAGAAGCAAAAATTGTCTTTACCTGATACTTGTAACCATTCAAACTCTGTAAATCTTCTAATGTATAAAAGTTGTAATTCTGTCAAGTTTTATGTATTAATTTCATTTTTCACTTTAACTTGGGTTTAGTCTTGTTAACAAGCATGAATTTGTATTAAGCAATCTTCTCACAAATTGGGGGAGATTGTTGTGCAAGACATGCCTGTACTTTAACAAGACTAAGTCAAATTGACAACCCTAAGTAAGTTGTATTATAATCTTAGTTTGCATTTGAACTTGCAACATTTAAAGTCTGTAAAAATGTAAGAGAGCAGACTGGAGTCTTTTTGTTTAAACAGTATCAAGCCTAAGGATTCTATCTGGAAGAAGATCAAGAAGATCATGCCTTAGAAGAATTATGAAGAAGCTTGGAGTTAAATAAATCTATTTAGATAAAAATATTCTAATTCAAAGATCTCTACAAGTCACAGATTTAGTGTTATAGAGAAGTCATTCGAGAACTTCAAATGACTTATCGAGAAGTCGGGAAAGATATTAGGGAACTCAGAGATATCGACAAGCCAAATTGAAGACATGAAGATTGGAGATATCGACAAGTCATTTCTTCACTAGAGAACTCAGAGTTATCGACAAGTCAACATTCATTTGAGAACTCTGAGTTATCGATAAGTCAAATTCCACTAGAGAACTCAGAGATATCGATAAGCCAAAATTCACTAGATAACTCTGAGTTATCGACAAGTCAAATTTGACTAGAGAACTCTGAGTTATCGATAAGTCAATAAGCCACTAGATAACTCAGATATATCGATAAGTCAAAGTGAAGATATGAAGACTAGAGATCTCAACAAGCCAAATTCTCTTATAGAGAACTCAGAGACCTCTACAAGTCAAAGTTACAATGGAGTATTAGAGATTTCGATAAGCCAATATACTTATCGAGATGTCAAGTTCTCTATAGACCAAAATGGAGATCTCGAGGTAAAATCTCAAAGTACAATTTGCAGACCAGTTCAATATACAAGATTTACAATCAATAAACAATCCAACCAGCTGGATTGACAAGTCTACAAATGTTAGGAATATGTTATGTACTTGATGATAAGCTGAACAAAATATCTTAGTAGATTTAACTTAGTGAATTTTGTAGCACCCGACGGATGATCAATTATAGTCTTGACGGATGATTCAATATAGTCCCGATGGATGACTAATTGATATCCACCGGGTGAGTAGCTTATGTAACAATAAGTACTATAGCACATTTCTGCAAACAACTTTGTATAAATTCTGTAGTAGCTTATGAATTATGTAGACTGCTAGTAGATGCGCAGAATAGATTGATTAAATGTAAATATAAGATGTCCTGTAATTCTGCACAAATGAAATAGAGTCAAGTGATAAATGGCTACCCGACGGATGATCAACAAAGCTACCCGACGGATGATCAACAAGGCTACCCGACGGATAACAAGCATGTACCCGACGAATGATCAATTCAAATATCTGTTGATAGTGACAACACAGTCGCATGCGTCGAGTGTTTGAAAAAGGAATGTGGCAGCCTGTTTAGCAGGGTTTTGAGAACAAAGAAACATTACCATTTCCATGCTATTATGAAGATATTCAAAGATTCTGGAATAGAGTAGTGAAGCAGCATGGAGTTAGACTTGATAGGTTTTGTTTTATTATCTTGTCTTATTACTATGTAAACTTGGTGATATATAAACCAAGTGTAGCAAGTAGAACAACTAACAAGACTAAGCAAATACATTCTCAGTGAAACATTTGTAAGCTGAATCCTGTAGCATTTCTCTGAAAGTTTAGTTGTTCATATTTGTAAGCAGTTGTGAGCTATTCAAGATTCACAGGGTTCTCACTCGATATATATATATATATATATATATATATATATATATATCTGGTGGATACATTCAAATCCACCAGAAAGTTTTAAAGACCTGAGTTTTTATTACTTTGTGTTTGATTTATTTAACTCTTTATTCCGCACTTTGCAAATCAAACAATTAGATATAAGTTGAGTTAGAACCATTTTTCATAAATCTCAAAAAGAAGCCAGAATTACATTCAACCCCCCTTCTGTAATTTTTGTTGTATTGTTAGGGAATAACAATTGGTAACAGGGCAAGCTCTTGAAGTACAAAGAGTTTAAAGATCATAACCAAACAACAAGATGAACAAGAAGGATGTTGGAGTGAAGATTCCATTTCTGGACAAAGACAATTATCACCACTGGAAGGTGAAGATGCACCTACATCTTCTTTCTCAAGATGAGGCCTATGTGGATTGCATAGAGAGAGGTCCTCATGTGCTACTGGGAGCTGCAACAGGCAATGAACCATTTGTTCCCAAGCCTAGGCATGAATGGTCAGATCCTGATATTGAACAAGTTAGGAAAGACAAGAAGGCCATGAATATATTATTCAATGGAGTTGATGGTGATATGTTTGATAACATCATTAATTGCAAAACAGCCAAGGAGGTTTGGGACATAATTCAGATTATCTGTGATGGTACTGAGCAAGTAAGGGAGAATAAGATGCAGCTGCTAATTCAGCAATATGAGCACTTTCATTGTGAAGATAGTGAGTCTCTCACTGACATTTTTAGTAGATTTCAAAAACTACTAAATGCTCTGAAGGTGCATGGAAGAGTCTATCAGACAAAAGACTCCAATCTCAAGTTCCTTAGATCTCAGGATTACAAGGAGTTTACCTTGGAGAGACTGTATGGCATCCTGGAAACTTATGAGCTTGAAATAGAGCAAGATGAGAGGATGGAGAAAGGAGGGTCCATAGCACTGGTTGCTGAGTTGGAAAAGGAGAAGGAGGTGAAGGTAAAAGTTGTTGAGTCTACTTCAAGGGTCTGTGAGAACAAGGGCAATGGGATGGTAGCTGAAACTGGAGATTATTTGAGCCAAGATGATATGGATGATATTGATGAACATCTTGCATTTCTTTCCAGAAGATTTTCCAAGCTCAAGAAGAAATTTAGAGCAGCTAAGCCAAGTAGAAACATGGGGGATAAATCAAAATTCAAATGTTTCAAATGTGGCTTGGCGGGGCATTTTTCCAGTGAGTGTAGAAAGTCAGATTCCAGCAAAAAGAAGTTTCATCCTGTGGATTATAAACAGAAGTATTTTGAGTTGCTCAAGCAAAAGGAAAGGGCTTTCATTACACAAGAAAATGACTGGGCAAAAGATGGATTGGATGAGGATGAAGATGTCAGCTATGTCAATCTAGCCCTAATGGCCAAGTCTGATGAAACAGAAACAAGTTCTTCAAGTAATCAAATAATCACCACTAACCTAGCACATTTATCTAAAGCTGAGTGTAATGATGCAATTAATGACATGTCTACAGAATTATATCATTTGCATGTTACATTTAAGTCCTTCACTAAGGAAAATGCTAAAATTAAAGAAAACAATCTGTTTTTAAGTGAGAGGAATAATGTGCTAGAGTCTCAGTTTATTGAATTTGAAAAATTGAGAATTGAATGTAAGAATGCTAAGGATGAATTAACTAAATCCTTGAAGAAAGAGGATATTTTGAAGAAGCAGCTTGAACGAGAACAGGAAGTGATTAAAGCAAGGAAATCATCCAGAGATGTCCATGCTCAAATCACTAAAGTTCAAGGTAATGAGTCCTTTTGTGATGCAGCCTGGAAAAAGAGTAAGGAGAAGCTGGAATCCAATTTGGTTGAAGGATTGCTAACAGATGTAGACTCGAGAGATGATGAGAGTTATCCGTCAGATAATCAAAAGGATTATCCGTCGAGTGATATAAATCCTCATCCGTCGGCTGTGAGCAAACCTGTGAGCAAAACCAAACTTGCCAAGTTAAATGAAAAATATGGATCAGTTTCCAAAAACTTTGTTCCAGGAGAATCAAGTCAAGTGAAGATGGAGAAGAAAGTGAATCTTGGTCATCTGTCCATCAAGCAATTGAATGACAGATTAGAAAAGATTGAGGTTAAAACAGAAACTAAAAAGAAAAACAATAGAAATGGGAAAGTAGGGATTAACAAACATAACAACTACACACCTGATAAGTATACTCCAAGAAAAATCTATGTTAAGTGTGGTAGTATTAATCATTTATCTGTTAATTGCAAACTTGCCATGCCTACTCCTATATATGTACCATCTTCTTTTCCCAACATGAATGTCATGCCTTCTATGCCTATGAATGCTATGTCTACTCAGAATATGAATGCTCAATTTACTTATATGCCATTTGTACCTAATCCTTATTATGCTGCATTTAGTATGCCTCAAATGCCATTTAGCATGCCTTATCGGAATAACATGTTTGCAAATAGCATGCCTTTTCTTGTTAATCAAAATGTGCATGATAATTCTATTTTAATGACTGGTTTCAAAGGTCCAACTCAGATGACTAAGGATGAACCAGATATGCCCAAGTCAATTGAGATCAAACCTAAGAAACAAAAAAAGAAAGCTAACAAGGCAGGACCCAAGGAAACTTGGGTACCAAAAACAACTTGATTTGGTTTTGATGTGTGCAAGGAAATAGAAAGAATCTTTGGTACCTGGATAGTGGTTGTTCAAGGCACATGACTAAAGATTCTACCCTGCTCACAGAGTTCAAGAAAAGAGCTGGCCCAAGTATTACTTTTGGAGATGACAGCAAAGGTTATATTGTGGGATATGGCTTGATTTCAAAAGACAATGTCATAATTGAGGAGGTTGCCCTAGTGGATGGTCTCAAGCATAATTTGTTGAGTATCAGATAGCTTTGTGATAAGGGCAATTTAGTAACCTTCAATTCAGAAGCCTGTGTTGTATCTAACAAAAGAAGCAACAAAGTGGTTCTCACTGGTTTGAGAAGAGGAAATGTGTATCTAGCTCACTTCAACTCATCAAATGCAGAATTTGTTACTTGCCTTCTCAGTAAAGCAAGTCAAGATGAAAGTTGGCTGTGGCACAAGAAACTATCCCATCTAAACTTCAAGACCATGCATGAGCTTGTCAAGAAAGAACTGTTTGAGGAATTCCTCAAGTGGAGTTTTTTAAGGATGGACTGTGTGATGCCTCCCTAAAAGGGAAGCAGATCAAAGCATCATTCAGAAAAAAGCTTGATTCAACAATTGAAGAACCTTTACAATTGCAACACGTGGATCTATTTGGACCAGTCAATGTATTATCCATCTCAAGGAAAAGATTTTTCCTAGTAATTGTAGATGATTTCTCAAAGTTCTCTTAGACATATTTTCTAAAGTCTAAAGATGAGGCTAGTGAAATCATCATCAATCACATAAGGCAAGTCAACAACCATCCTGATTTCAAAGTTAGAAGAATCAGGAGTGACAATGGAACTGAGTTCAAGAATTTTGTGATGAGATCATTTTATGAAGAGAATGGAATAATGCATGAGTTTTCTACAACAAGAACCCCACAACAAAATGGAGTGGTAGAAAGGAAAAAAAGATCTCTTATTGAAGCTGCAAAGACAATGCTTGAAGAATCAAAGTTACCAACATATTTCTGGGCTAAAGCTGTGAACACTGCCTGCTACACTCAGAATATTTCTTTGGTGAATCAAGCAAAGTGCATGACACCATATCAATTGTTCAAGAACAAGAAACCAACTCTAAATTTTCTTCATGTCTTTAGCTGCAAATGTTATATCTTGAGAAATCAGACTGATCAATATGGGAAGTTTGATGCTAAAGCAGATGAAGGAATTTTTGTTGGATATGCTGTGGGAAAAGCATATAGAGTCTACAATCTAAGAACCAATATTGTTATGGAATCAATACATGTTGTGTTTGATGATAAAAAGATTGAAGGACTGCAAGATGAAGATTCTCATGAAAATATCAAGTTTGATAATGTGGAGATGGTTAGTGATGACAGTGATGATGAAAGTGATCAGGAATCAATGACAAAGGATAATGCAGAAAAATCTACTACTAATGAAGCACAAAATTCAACATCTGCCGAGTTGCAAAATGCTTCATCCATCAGGAGATAATCTGCTTTATCCTTCGGAAGACAATCAGCCTCATCCGTCGGAACACAAAGTGCACCATCCATCGGGTCTTCAAACGAAGCTGAAAGTCAGAATAGATCACTTACAGAAAATTCTCCTTTCTCAAATATAAGATTTAAAAACTCAGGGGGAGTTTCGAATAATCAAAACTCAGTCACACATCAAGACAACAATGAGGCCTCTTCATCTAGAGCTAATCTACCTCAACAAAGAAATGGACAAAAGATCACCCCTTTGAGCTCATCATTGGTGATGTATCTTCTAGAGTTTAAACAAGAAGAGAAACTCAAGAAGAATGTCTATATAGCAGCTTCCTATCTAAGAAAGAACCAAAGAAGGTAGAAGAAACTTAGTTGGATCCTGATTGGATTTTAGCTATGCAGGAGGAGCTAAACCAATTTGAAAGGAATAAAGTATGGAAGCTGGTACCCAAATCTAAAGGAAAGAATCCAATTGACACCAAGTGGGTATTCAGAAACAAGATGGATGAAAATGGCATAGTGGTTAGGAACAAAGCTAGATTGGTTGCTAAGGGCTATTGTCAACAAGAAGGAATAGATTTTGATGAAACTTTTGCTCATGTTGCAAGACTTGAAGCCATCAGAATTTTTTAGCCTATGCATCTCATGCCAATTTCAAGGTCTATCAAATGGATGTCAAAAGTGCATTTCTGAATGGAGATTTGGAGGAGGAAGTCTATGTTAGTCAGCCTCTTGGTTTTGAAGACCAAATTTCCCAAATCATGTTTATTATCTTTTGAAAGCACTTTATGGACTGAAGCAAGCACCTAGAGCCTGGTATGACACTTTATCAAAGTTTCTTTTGGAAAATCACTTCATAAGAGGTACTGTTGATAAAACTTTATTCTTTAGAAATGTTAATTTCTCTAGTATACTTGTTCAAATTTATGTAGATGATATTATTTTTGGCTCTACAGATGTAAAACTTTGCAAAAAATTTGCCAAATTGATGCAAAGTAAGTATGAAATGCGCATGATGGGAGAACTAACTTACTTTCTTGGTTTGCAAGTTAAGCAAGTTAGTGATGGAATATTCATTAGTAAAACTAAATACATTCATGATCTTTTGAAGAAGTTTGATCTAATGGATTGCACATCTGCAAAAACTCCCATGGCCACTGCAACTAAGCTTGAATTAAACACTACTGAAAAGCCAGTGGATATTTCAAGTTATAGGCACATGGTTGGTTCACTTCTGTAATAACCCCAATTTTTGGAATTTTGAAACAATGATGAATAGTAACTTTTTGCTGACGATGTTGATTAAGGAAAATTATCAGACCACGCTATATAGGAGTACTGTTATGGAAATTCTAAGATCGTATTAGTATTTCATAAAGTAAATGAGTGTAAGTAAAGATCGTCATAATCAAAATACGAACACTTTGATTTTCCCGAAAATGCACCAGATACCGAAAGAATTGAGTATAAGATAACAGGATTAAAAGGATTTAAATTCAAGGATTATAAGAGAGGATCATAAAAGGAATATAAAATATTGAGAAAGGTTTAGGGGAACCCAAGTAATAAGATCCCGGATATGACCCCTCAAATGATGAATGAGAACGAAAGTTACGCGAACCGTAAAAGAAATACGCAACCAAGAGATAAGCTTGTACAAGAATCCAAGGTATTATGACATCATCAAACCACAAGACAAAGACATGTGGCAAATAGATGACACAAGCAGGATGACATAAGCATGACAAGGAGTTTTATTTTGTTGGTTGATTTTGGGCCATGTAAAATTTACCATGATAAAAAGCTAAAACATTTGCCAAGACAAAAAGGAGAAGCAACCAAGCAAATATCATAAAACATAAAAATTAGAAGTTGACTTTTGCTTCCAAGAACAAAAGCTCTCGGCCAAAACAATATCAGCAACTTCAAACTGCCATATCTCCTTGAATACTCACTCAAATGTTGTGTTCTATAGCTCGTTAGAAAGGTATTGAGATGACCTACAACTCTTGTTCACAAGTATCGTCCAACTAAGCAATGTAAGACCCTCATTTTTACAGTTCTTTCAATCAGACGTTTAGAAACTTCAAAACCTAACTTTGTGTTCTTGATTTCTTTGGAAAGATCAAGCTTGTAGGAGGTTAGATTAAGGCTCCCTAAGGTTTCCTAGCAACTTAACATCTACCAAGGAAGGTATAAAATTCAAACCCTAGCCTTTACTTTATTTGTTAGTAAGTTTAATGGTTGGTTTTGTGAAATGAGAAGCATGGATTGTGATCATTAGTAGTTTGGTTTAATTTGGAAGTGTTTTGGTAATTGAAGCTTGATTATAGTTCATAGGTCTTGATTGTGGTTCTTTGAGTTGAAAAACTTGGAGGTTATGGACTGATGTGGTATGGTTTAGGTGAAGTTTTGTTGTATTGATGGTTATGAGTTGGTTGGTGGTTAACTGGAGTAGTTTAAACATTGGTAATCGTGTAAATATAGCTGTCGTAATGCCCATTTTTATTCAACTGCTTGTTCTTAGTATTCAGAACAGAAAACTCAACAACCAATCTGTAAAATTTACATATTTATCTAGAGCGTGTCATAAGCTTCATTTTGATATGTGGATCGCTTGGTTCCGATGTACGGTTTAGGAGAAACGACCGTTTTAAGTAACGACATTTCGCGAACGAACCTTTACCCCTCGCTTTACTTTGAGACCTTGTTTAAGTCCCTTAAAAGACTAATTGGATTACGAAACAATTATGTAAGGTGGGTTAGGAAGTTGGTAGAGTATTCACGAAAGAGTCGTCTTAAAATTCATAACAGTTAGTTTATTAAAATTGGTGGAGCCGAGGATACGCAAGCGATTAACGCAAATCGGTAAGCGTATAAGCGACCGTAAGCGACCGTTAGGGTATGAGTGAGTTTTGACTAGTTTCTTAAGCGACCGTGGTCTAATTTCGTATTATATTGTTGTTCATAGGTTACCGGACCTACTCTAAGCTTAAGTCTATCCCAGAACACTCAGGCAAGTTTTCAACCCGTATAGCTGTTGTTGTGATGTATATATATATATGCATTATCTTGTGATAAGTGCATGATTATTATTAGCAAAGTCTTGCGAGATATTGGAGCATGTTGATATATATATATATATGCATGCCTGTTTTGTAATCTTGATATCTTGTTATCGATTCAATTGTTTATAAACTGCATAATACATATGCTAGAGATAAGCAGTACTTGCGTATACCCTTAGTATATGGGTCTCAGAGTTGAACATTTTCCTAAACCGAGAGGCGATGTTCCCGAGTATATTATAAATATATATAAATAGTTTTCAAAACTATTAATCGAATAATGTTTATTCGATAGTTTTATATTATAAGTGAATATTATTTTTTGAATATTCATTTAAGATTCCTATTGCGATCAAAGACTAGTTTAATTATTGAATAGAGTTTCTAGTTATGAAACTTATTTTATTTCTATTAATAAATGAATATTAGTCTGAATATTCATTCGAGGACTTATGACTTCGCTTATTTTATTTAATGAATATTAGTCTGAATATTCATTCGAGGACTAATGACTCCGCTTATTTTATTAAATAATATTCTTTATTTTTCTTAAAGAATAATGTGTCAATATTCGCTAGGTATTCGGAAAATGATTGATACTATCAAATCATTCTTACTTTAAATATTTCCAGATATTATTTTCAAACTTTATCAAAACTATTTTTGAAAGTTAGAGCGGATCCCAAATATCTGAGGGATCCGGCTCCATGACGTGTTTTTATATTCGCAACGAGGTTGCTGATTTGATAAAAGAGTTTTTGATTACTTACCCAACACTCGGGAAGTAAAATTCTTGGAATGAGTTTAATCCATTAACAGGCATCGCCTGGGAAATATCGGTGAGTTTTCCTTTCCAACTAGATACGACTTCTTGGTGGAGCCGTATCAACAAGTTTCTACTTGGGAAAAGGGGGGACGAGCTTTACGTTTCAGATTCATGTATTTCATCTGAAGTAGGAGTGTCGTAAGTGGTCGAGTGGCACCGGCCCAGCCTTATTATATTGGCCCAAATGGCCCGGAAGTTCCTAAGACGGTCCATTCCTTAGGAGTCCAGCATTCGGTTGACAAGTAAATCCGACTGTTCTCCTCTACATGTAGAAAATGGTGGGGTTGCACTACTGCGACTGATCATCGTGAGTGGTCTTCCTGGCGCGGCAAACTCCCGTAATAAGTTCATCATCCAGTTGGATATTTCTGCAACACTACCCAGAACACTTCGATAGAAAGGCTACGGTTGGGCGATTGTTGAGTGTTGGCAGGGTCGAGTTTTCAAAATGATGTTTTTATCAAATGAAGTATCTCGTAACTTCATTTCATTTTGATGATATTTGAGAGATTGACTCTATACAAGTTTTGTCTTGTAACTTCATCTATGGGATGAACTATTTATACCTTGAACGGTGGTAGTTCAAGTAATATTCGAAAAAAATATAAGTATATTGGAGTATCTTGTAACTTCATATTTTCAACTTATATCTAGTAAATGATTATCTTATGCATGACAAAGATTTTTAACAAAAACGTTGAGACAAGGTTAGATATATGAGATCACCTTGCAACGATATCTTTATACAGTTATAAATTGGAACTCTATGTATATTATACATGTCAGAGGATTTCAAAGATTTTGAAAAGTATATATGTATATATATACTGAATATTTTGTGACTTCGTCGCATTAAGATATCAAACTTGGTTCATTTCTGCTTGACCAAGACTTTCATGAGTACTATGAAGATGCTCATATATTGTTAATTATTATACATATTATTTTGGTGGGCTTATTGTTAGGGCGAAAACACGCACTAATATTCACGCAAGTATACGCGTTCGCAAGTAATATAGAATACTTTCTAGTTCGTTCCCTCAGAGACTCAGACTAATTTATTGTCTAATTTAACTCACTCACCAATGTATGACTACTTCTCAATGTTAAGATAATAACACTTAAAATTGTTGATTAAATATTAACTATAATTAACTACTTAATTAACCACTTAACTAACACTTCAATTTATCAATAATAAAACACTCATGAGATCACAACTTCATTATTACTTCCTTCTATAGCCATTGTTATTACCTTTAGCATGTGACAGTGATGACATTAATCGAATAACACGAAACTGATAAAAGCCTACTTTCATTGAACTAAAACCATTCTACCAAACATCCACAATTAAGATAGAAGTTGAATAGTCATCAATCATGTTGAGTTCCTATATGTCTACAGAAATTGACAACACAACGATTTAAGCACAAGTTATCCCTTTTGATTACATAGGGCAAATAAAACTGTTAGAATTACCCACTAATCATGCTCAACGTACATGAACCTATGCTAGCATGGCAAGTTCTAAATCTCAAGATCCACCGTCGCTTCACAAGAGATTAACACCCTATCTTATATGTTCGCGACGCACATAAGACGAATACGCACAACCAATACTAGATATCATGCAATCATCACATACTAAAGTATTAAACAATTAACTAAAGAATTCCATAATAAATCCGTTGCAACCCCATGATCACGCTTAGCCCATAATAGAACTTATCGCCATCATGGGTTCATATGAAATCATAATAAACAACACAAGAAAATAATAACTAAACTAATTATATTAAAACAGAGTACGTCACAAGAGTAAATAAGTCAAAGCAAGAAAACTAGCATCCAACGTTACAACGAAACAAGAATCACAAAAAAATATGCTTCCTCTTCGCTGCAGTGTGCTAAATCGGTCTTCTTCCTTATCTCCTTCGCTTCTTGCGCAAAACACAATCTAAAACATAATCTCCTTCATTCTCCCTGTGAAAACGTCTCAAATCTACTTATATAATAGTCCCATAAAACTCAGATTACATAGAAGTTGGAAGCCAAACAGAAGTAGAAGTCTAAAATAATTTATCCTTTTCCCCGACCCTGCGCGGCCGCTCAGCATTTCTGCGCGGGCGCGCAAGGCTGCTGCGCGGCCGCTCAGCATTGCTGCGCGGGCGCGCAGGACCCTACTGGAAAAAATCCAGGTTTGCTCCGTTTCTTCGCCGTAATCTGCCCGTTCTTTTCCTCTCGCAATGGTGAACACATGCCAAGGCTTATTCTTGATGATTCCTCCTCCGAAATGCAACTAATACCCTGAAATGCATAAACACTAGAAAAACGCATCAAATACACAAAATACTTGATTTCAAGACACCAATTTAAGCCATTTTAAGACGTTCTAAGTGGTATAAAATGCCACTTATCACACCCCCAAACTTAAATCGATGCTTGTCCTCAAGCGTCACAGACTCAAAACAAATAAAAATATGCATGAATGCAATCTATATGAAAATGCAACGATCCCCCTTACTACAATTAACCAACCAAATTGTCACATCTCAACGAATGTAGTTAGACAACTAAAGATCAATAAACTCATGCAAACGGACATACAGCCAGAAACGTGGTGTGTGCAAATGCTTAACAGATATGCTTCGGAATTAGACCAATTACTATGACTAGACTATCTTCAAGGCAATCCTACGATTATACAAAGAATAAAAATTCTAGGCACAAAGTGATATACAACACTACAAGAACTCTGGAGCTTACTACGGAATTGTGCTTTTTATTTACAACTCAAATGCTTATTTGACCGTGCAATGAGTGAGTTCCACAAAAGACTTATACAATGGTATCCATGTAACGAGCGTTAGGTTAGCGGATCCCAGACTCTAAAAGCCTTAGGTCACTAGGCACCAAGTCCCCTAAGAACTTAATAACTCGAATACCAAAGAGCCCACTCTTGATCAATTATGCAAAAAAAAAATTTTTTTTTTTTTCTGAGCAAGTGCGTTTCGCTCCATCTTGCTCAACCCTAGACTACTCGCATAACATGCGAGCCGGCTACTAGCCATTTGACGCCTAGCCACAACTAGCAACAAATTCCATTTTTACTCCATTTTTTTTCTTTTTCATGCCTTTACCACTAAGAACCTATTATCAAATTCTAAGCATAATAAATAGATTATCCTCGAAAATAATCAGATCATAACAACAATCTAGCCCTTAAGCATTCTCTAAGACTTAGTGAAAATACAAGTGCTTCTAGCATGCATATCAACCTACACAACTTAATATCACTTTAATGCTATCACTACACTCGCATCAATATCACAATTCAGTCGATAAATCATTGCAAAAGGGATCATGGTATATGCATGAGCTATATGATATGATAAACAAATAAAGCTATATAAAAAAAAACTATATGGCAAAAATTATGCAACTATATGAACTAACTATCATGAATATGCAGCTATATGACACACATAAAATATTCCTTAACTACCACCCCCAAACTTAAAATCTTCACTGTCCCCAGTGAAGGTAGTAGAAAGGAATACAAGGTATACCTACTCGGAGTCATCATCATCATCACCCTCAGTGGGTGGAGTATCAGGCGGCGGGTATGCAGAGTCCTCACCAAAAACTGGCCACTGGATATCAGCTCCAAGGCCTCGAAAAGCAGTCCCTAACACAAGAGTGAGCTCCTGAGCAAACCTGCTCTGCGTCTCATACATGGCATTCATCCGCCGTGAAAGCCTCCTATATTGGGCATCACCCATCCCAGCACCCTCCTGAGCTCTCGAAGAACCAGCCTCACCATGCCCTGGCCTAGCCATAGTAGCACCTCGTGCTGGACGTCCTCCTGGAAGACGATAACCCAGCCCATGCTCCTCAGGCTCACCACCGGTCCACTCCTGCATCCCATTCAGAGTGCCAGAATCTATCGGAGCTGCTGGCAACTGCAACTGCTCATGAGTCGGCCAGTTCACTCCTACTGCTCGGCATAGCTTCGTAACCGTGGATGCATAAGGGATGTTCATATGCTTTGCTCCCCTCAAAAACTTCAGAATTCCTTGGTAGATAAACTCACCAAGGTCCACATAGTATTCCTCATTCAGAATTTCCCACAATAACTGTGCTCTCTCAACTGTGACCTCGTGTGCATGTGAAGAAGGCAAAATATTAGCACATATAAATGCATTCCATGCACGGGCATACCTGTTCATGGCGATCGCCGGAAAGTGACGATACTCATTATTGGCTAGACTGCGGTTCCAAACTGTGCCCGGTCGACAGAGAGTCACACAAATCAAATCCAAGTCAAAATCCTCAACAGTCTTTTCATTCCAGTTCTCCTCATCGGGCTTCCTCTCTCGCTGTCCAATCACACGGCGAATCGCCGCAGGATGATAATCAACCGTCAGCCCACGAACTACGGAAAACCCATTCTTTTCAGCCTTCGTTTTCGCGTAAAACTCGCGAACAACACTCATCGGTACTGCTTCGGGTGACTCACAAAAAGCTATCCACCCCTTCTCTGCAATCATGGGCAACAACTCACCATCCCTCCCTGATGGTAAAAACCCCCTCTCCTTCAGAATCGGCTTCCCCAACTGCCTAGTGTACTCCTCCTCCGCAGCTCTGTCAGTTAACCGAGGCCTTGCAGCAGTACCCCTTGATGAATCAGCAGTAGGAACTGTGCTGCTGCTGTCAATAGTGCGTGCTCTCTTGGGTGCCATTGTTTTGTGAATAAAAGTGTGTAAGAACTGATTTTTGATGTTTATGAGAGGGTTTAAGTGTAGGAAGTTTGTGGGAGATATGTAGGATAGGTGTATGTATATATAGGGTGTGGAGTAGGTTAAATTAGATTAGGAGTGGGGTTGAGGGATAAAATCATGGGGTAATGGGAAAAGAATTCGTGGGTTTATGTTCTGTGATGGGTTTTTTGTGTTTTTGTTTTTTTTTTTTTCTGAACTGCAAAAACTTTTCTGGAACTCGACCCCTGCGCGGCCGCTCAGCATTTCTGCGCGGGCGCGCAGCAAGCTGTGCGGCCGCTCAGCATAGCTGCGCGGGCGCGCAGAGGGTCTCTGGAAAAAAAATTTTCAGCCCCTGTTTTCTGATTTTTTTTGTGTTTTTGGATAGGTTATTAACTTCTAAGGGTTCCTGTAACAACAATTCATGGGTTGCCTCCCACGCAGCGCTTCTTTTTCGTCATTAGCTTGACGTTCTGTACCTTTCTCAAGTAGTCAACAAAATGGCACTAACCACCTCTTGGTTTGCCATGTCCCCATAGTAGTGCTTCAACCGCTGACCGTTAACCTTGAATGCTTGGTCCGAATCATTCTCAAAAATTTCCACCGCTCCATGTTGAAACACAGTTTTGACAATAAAAGGTCCAGACCACCTTGATTTCAACTTCCCAGGAAAAAGTCGGAGCCGAGAGTTGAATAAAAGAACTTGTTGCCCTGGCACAAATAACTTAGGATGTAGCTTCCTATCGTGCCACCTCTTCACCTTTTCCTTATACATTTTGTTATTCTCGTACGCTTGCAGTCGAAATTCATCAAGTTCATTAAGCTGAAGCATTCTTTTCTTACCAGCTGCATCTAAATCCAGGTTCAATTTCTTCAATGCCCAGTAGGCCTTATGCTCAAGCTCCGCCGGTAGATGACATCCCTTACCGTACACCAACTGAAACGGTGACATCCCAAGTGGAGTTTTGTATGCTGTTCTGTAAGCCCAAACAGCTTCATCGAGCTTTAAAGACCAATCCTTCCTTGACGGACAAACAACCTTCTCTAGAATGCGCTTTATCTCTCTGTTAGCCACTTCCGCTTGACCATTTGTTTGCGGATGATAGGCAGTAGCTACTCGATGATTCACATTATAACGCTGCATCATAGAAGTGAACTTACGGTTGCAAAAATGCGATCCTTCATCACTTATGATTACCCGAGGCGTTCCAAACCTTGTGAAAATTTGCTTATGAAGAAAATTTAGCACTGCCTTTGCATCATTTGTCGGTAAAGCTTTAACTTCGACCCATTTTGAGACATAATCGACTGCCAGCAAGATGTACTGATTATTGCAAGACGAGATAAAAGGCCCCATGAAATCGATTCCCCATACATCAAAGACCTCGACTTCAAGCATCACATTTAATGGCATCTCATCCTTCCTTGACAAATTTCCCACTCTTTGGCAACGATCACACCTTAAAACAAACTGATGAGCATCCTTGAACAAAGTAGGCCAGAAAAAACCTGCTTGCAGAATACGAGCTGCCGTCTTCTCACCTCCATAGTGTCCACCATAAACCATGGAATGGCAGTCTCGTAATATCCCCTCCGTCTCACAGAACGGGATACATCTCCTGATGATCTGGTCAGCTCCCTGTCTAAACATATATGGTTCATCCCACATATACCACTTCACCTCATGCAGAAACTTCTTCTTTTGAGCGGATGTCAAATTAAGCGGCATTATATTGCTGACAAGATAGTTTACAATATCTGCAAACCATGGTTCTTCCTCCTGAATTGCAAACAACTGCTCATCCGGAAAAGATTCATTGATTAACGTCCTATCTTGTGAAGTAGAATCGGGATTCTCCAACCTAGAGAGATGGTCAGCTACTTGATTCTCAGTACCTTTTCTATCTTTGATCTCTAACTCAAATTCTTGAAGTAAAAGCACCCAACGAATGAGTCTCGGCTTCGAATCCTTCTTAGAAACCAGATAGCGAATAGCTGCATGATCAGTGAATACTGTCACTTTCGTACCAAGCAGATAAGATCGAAATTTCTCAAAGCCAAAGACTATAGCCAAAAGCTCCTTCTCAGTAGTGGTGTCGTTCAATTGGGCCCCATTTAAAGTCTTACTCGCATAGTAGACCACATGGAAGAGATTTTTCTTGCGCTGTCCCAGAACTGCACCTACCGCATAGTCACTCGCATCACACATCATCTCAAACGGTTCTGTCCAATCTGGTGCTGTAATAACTGGTGCCGTGATCAAACTCTCCTTGAGAGTCTCGAATGCTGCCAAACATTCATCATCAAATTTGAAAGGCACATCTTTCTCAAGTAAATTGCACAACGGCTTAGATATCTTTGAAAAGTCCTTGATGAATCGCCGATAAAAACCCGCATGACCGAGAAAACTACGGATTCCTTTCACCGAATTAGGTGGGGGAAGATTTTCAATGACTCCCACCTTGGCCTTGTCCACCTCCAGACCTTTGCTAGAGACCTTATGCCCAAGGATAATGCCTTCACGCACCATAAAATGACATTTCTCCCAATTAAGCACCAAATTAGTTTCCACGCATCTTTTGAGTACGGCGCGCAGATTATTCAAACATTCATCATATGAATGTCCAAAGACGGAGAAGTCATCCATGAACACTTCGACGTTATTTCCAATCATGTCAGAGAATATAGCCATCATACATCTCTGAAAGGTGGTCGGGGCGCCACATAACCCAAACGAAACTCTACGAAAAGCAAATGTGCCAAATGGACAAGTGAAGGTAGTCTTTTCCTGATCCTCTGGTGCAATACAAATCTGATTATACCCGGAATAACCATCCAGAAGACAAAAATACTCATGTCCCGCCAATTTTTCAAGCATTTGATCAATGAATGGGAGAGGGAAGTGATCCTTCCTTGTGGCTTTGTTCAATTTTCTATAATCCATGCATACTCTCCATCCTGTAACTGTTCGAGTAGGGATGAGCTCATTCTTTTCATTTGCGACCACAGTGATACCTCCTTTCTTAGGTACACATTGCACGGGGCTCACCCACGAGCTGTCAGAAATAGGATAAATGATGCATGTATCTAGCCATTTCAGAATTTCTTTCTTCACCACCTCCTTCATGATCGGGTTCAGTCTTCGCTGCTGTTCCACAGTTGGCTTACTACCTTCCTCTAACAGAATTTTATGCATACAATATGAAGGACTTATCCCCTTGATGTCTGCTATGGTCCATCCTATAGCTGATTTGAATTCTCTCAAAATCCTTAAGAGCTTGTCTTCCTCACTACTTGAAAGGTCAGCTGAAATAATAACAGGTAACGTAGATGAATCACCTAAAAAAGCATACCTCAAGTGTTCAGGTAATGGTTTGAGCTCCAAGGTAGGTGCTTCCTCTATTGATGGTTTGAGCTTCCCTTCAGCATTCTTAAGGTCAGAAGTACCAAGAGATTCAAATGGTATGTCGAGCTTTCGCTTCCATGGAGAAGCGTTCAGATATTGTAATTGCTCGTTGCTATCTTCATCATCGCTGTCAAAATCCCCCACTAAGGCCTTTTCCAATGCATCAGACATTAGCATGTGATCGAGTTCCGAAGTAACCGCAGAATCAATCACATCCACTTTTAAGCACTCCTCATCTTCTGTAGGGAATTTCATTGCCTTGAATACGTTGAAGGTCACATCCTGATCTTGGACCCGCATAGTAAGTTCCCCTTTTTGCACATCTATCAAGGTACGGCCAGTAGCCAAGAAAGGCCTCCCCAAGATTATGGGAATCTTCTTATCTTCCTCAAAATCCAGAATAACAAAATCTGCAGGAAAGAAGAGCTTATCCACCTTGACGAGCACATCCTCAACTATGCCCCTTGGGTAAGTAATGGAACGGTCAGCCAATTGTAGCGACATGTATGTGGGTTTTGGATCAGGCAGATCCAGCTTTTTAAAGATCGACAACGGCATCAGATTAATGCTTGCTCCCAAATCACAAAGGCACTTGTCAAAAGTTAGATTGCCAATGGTGCAAGGAATGGTGAAGCTTCCTGGATCTTTTAGTTTTGGTGGTAACTTTTGCTGCAGAACAGCGCTGCATTCTTCCGTGAGAGCAACGGTTTCAAGGTCATCCAGTTTCACCTTCCTTGAAAGAATAGTCTTCATAAACTTCGCATAACTAGGCATTTGTTCCAGAGCCTCAGCGAAAGGTATATTGATGTGAAGTTTCTTGAACACCTCCAGAAACTTCCCGAACTGTCTATCCAGCTTTTGTTGCTGCAATCTCTTAGGAAAAGGTGGTGGAGGATAGAGTTGTTTCTCCCCTGTATTAGCCTCAGGCAGAGTGTGTTCAACAGTAGTCTTCCTTGGTTCCGCCACTTTCTCCTTTTGCTTAGATTCTTCATCTCTAACTTCAGCTTCGACTTCTTTTGCCTTTTCAGCATCAGCTACTTTTCCAGACCTTAAGGTAATAGCCTTGACTTGCTCTTTAGCTTCCTTCCTGCCTGGTACTTCCGTGTCACTGGGAAGAGTGCCAGGTTGACGATTGAGCACTGCATTGGCTAATTGACCGATTTGATTTTCCAAGGTCTTGATAGAAACCGCCTGACTCTTGCACAACAGCTTAAGTTCCTCAAAATCAGCACTAGTAGGTGCAGCTGCACTTCCCTGTTGAGGATATGATTGCCTTGTAGCATACTGCTGTGGTTGCTGGAATCCAGGTGGGTTAAACTGTTTACTTACTCCTTGCTGATATGGTGGCTGAATAGCATTCTGATTATTTCCCCAGCTGAAATTTGGATGATTTCTGTTGTTAGGATGATAGGTCGCTGGCACAGGCTACTGTTGTCGCTGATAATTATTCACATACTGAACAGATTTGTTGACAAGAGAACACTGATCCGTAGCATGAGAACCTGCACAAAGCTCACAAACCATAGCTATTTGATTAACTCCATACGTAGCCAGAGAATCAACCTTCATTGATAGCGCTTGGAGCTGGGCTGCAATAGCGGTGGCTGCATCAACTTCCAGAATACCTGCGACCTTGCCTGACGTCATCCTCTGAGTTGGGTTTTGATGCTCGTTTACATCCATTGTCTCTATAAGATTATACGCCTCAGTATAGCTTTTAGCCCATAAGGCTCCTCCCGCTGCTGCATCGAGCATGGGCCGAGATTGGGCCCCCAAACCATTATAAAAACCAGTGATTACCATCCAATCCGGCATTCCATGATGTGGACATTTTCTCAACATTTCCTTGTAGCGTTCCCAAGCCTCGCACATAGATTCTGTAGGTTGTTGCGCAAACTGAGTAAGAGCACTCCTCATAGCAGCAGTCTTTGCCATTGGATAAAACTTCACCAGAAACTTTTGCGCAAGATCTTGCCACGTAGTAATGGACCCAGCTGGTTCAGAATGTAACCAGTCTTTAGCCTTATCCCTCAGTGAGAATGGGAAAAGCCTCAACTTGATAGCCTCATCAGTCACGCCATTATACTTAAAAGAGCTGCAGATCTCGACAAAATTCCTTATGTGCATGTTGGGGTCTTCAGTTGCCGCTCCTCCAAAAGAAACGGAATTCTGCACCATCTGAATAGTGCCCGGCTTGATTTCAAAGGTGTTAGCTTGAATAGCCGGATGAAGGATGCTTGACCGAATGTCATCAATTTTAGGCCGAGAAAAATCCATAAGAGCTGGATCAGCTTGAACAATACGATCTCCCATGTTTACTGGTTCTTTCTGCTCAGTTCCTGAATCCGAATCCTCAAAATCTAACTTCTCCGGAGTATCAAGAACTTCATCTTTCTCCTCAGCTGTATCTAAGGTCCTCTTGCGAGCACGAGAACGAGTTTGCATAAACGCTTGCTAAAGTACCTGAAACACAACCGAAAAGAGTAATTAACTACTACGTCCTAATCACTGAGTCCTAATGACCAATGATGGTAAGTACATAAACTAAACAAATATGCCGAGTCCCCGGCAGCGGCGCCAAAAACTTGTTAGGGTGAAAACACGCACTAATATTCACGCAAGTATACGCGTTCGCAAGTAATATAGAATACTTTCTAGTTCGTTCCCTCAGAGACTCGGGCTAATTTATTGTCTAATTTAACTCACTCACCAATGTATGACTACTTCTCAATGTTAAGATAATAACACTTAAAATTGTTGATTAAATATTAACTATAATTAACTACTTAATTAACCACTTAACTAACACTTCAATTTATCAATAATAAAACACTCATGAGATCACAACTTCATTATTACTTCCTTCTATAGCCATTGTTATTACCTTTAGCATGTGACAGTGATGACATTAATCGAATAACACGAAACTGATAAAAGCCAACTTTCATTGTACTAATACCATTCTACCAAACATCCACAATTAAGATAGAAGTTGAATAGTCATCAATCATGTTGAGTTCCTATATGTCTACAGAAATTGATAACACAACGATTTAAGCACAAGTTATCCCTTTTGATTACATAGGGCAAATAAAACTGTTAGAATTACCCACTAATCATGCTCAACGTACATGAACCTATGCTAGCATGGCAAGTTCTAAATCTCAAGATCCACCGTCGCTTCACAAGAGATTAACACCCTATCTTATATGTTCGCGACGCACATAAGACGAATACGCACAACCAATACTAGATATCATGCAATCATCACATACTAAAGTATTAAACAATTAACTAAAGAATTCCATAATAAATCCGTTGCAACCCCATGATCACGCTTAGCCCATAATAGAACTTATCGACATCATGGGTTCATATGAAATTATAATAAACAACACAAGAAAATAATAACTAAACTAATTATATTAAAACAGAGTACGTCACAAGAGTAAATAAGTCAAAGCAAGAAAACTAGCATCCAACGTTACAACGAAACAAGAATCACAAGAAAATATGCTTCCTCTTCGCTGCAGTGTGCTAAATCGGTCTTCTTCCTTATCTCCTTCGCTTCTTGCGCAAAACACAATCTAAAACATAATCTCCTTCATTCTCCCTGTGAAAACGTCTCAAATCTACTTATATAATAGTCCCATAAAACTCAGATTACATAGAAGTTGGAAGCCAAACAGAAGTAGAAGTCTAAAATAATTTATCCTTTTCCCCGACCCTGCGCGGCCGCTCAGCATTTCTGCGCGGGCGCGCAAGGCTGCTGCGCGGCCGCTCAGCATTGCTGCGCGGGCGCGCAGGACCCTACTGGAAAAAATCCAGGTTTGCTCCGTTTCTTCGCCGTAATCTGCCCGTTCTTTTCCTCTCGCAATGGTGAACACATGCCAAGGCTTATTCTTGATGATTCCTCCTCCGAAATGCAACTAATACCCTGAAATGCATAAACACTAGAAAAACGCATCAAATACACAAAATACTTGATTTCAAGACACCAATTTAAGCCATTTTAAGACGTTCTAAGTGGTATAAAATGCCACTTATCACTTATTGCTCACCCTTGCTTTCTTCTTTCATCACACAACAACAGATAGACAAGATGAACATGATTAAGCTCCCAATTCGAGAGCGGATAGGAAACGTTCTGCAGTTTCCTGTAGGCGTTGATGCCGCTGTAGCCGAGGTAGAAACTACCAATAGGCTAGGCTTTCAACTGTTGATATACCAGACATATGTAAATTATGAATTGTAATAATGGCAAAGAATATATAAATTTATTCATAAACCCTTTTGAGGTGTAATGACTTATAATTGTGGAATAAAATGACTTGTGTTATTTTTGGTATTCATCTCTGAGACTATAACTTGTGGTGGGTGTGTGTATATTGTGGGGTCACAGTACGCAGTAGTTGGTTGTTTATTAAGATTAAGTGTTATTAAGGGAAATGGAACTCGTGACAACCCGGATCCCCGACCCCGGATTTGGGGGTGTTACAGAAATGGTATCAGAGCTAAGCGTTATAAACCTCAGAGATGATGCGTCATTAAAATGATAAAGTTCACTAAGATAATAAGAATTCTTGCCAAGTTCATAGTCAGACTACCAAACGTAGTACTGACAATTAAAACCCTTATTGGAACCCTTATAAATATCATGATAGAAGCGTAGTTCGTTATCGTATATGGTAGGGGGACTCCGAACCCTGAAGTTCAAGAGCAATAATATGATGATTTTTTACTACGTATTGGGGATCAGATTGTAGATCCAATGGAGCACCCTAACGAGGGACCAGATGATGTTCATATTAAGGATGTAGCGGTTGAGGATGTTATCCCAGAAGGGATTGTTGCTGAAGAGTATCCCGTGGGAGATCCTGACAAGAATGAAGAAAGGACCGTTGAGGAATCGATGACTGTGGTTAGGGTGACTACCAGAGGTAGGATTGGCCGGTTATTACCATAGGTTCGTTCAATTTTGCAAAGATAGCAGCCCCTTTAACGCGGCTTACTCGTAAGACTGAGAAGTTCGAATGGACAGAGAAATACGAAAACAACTTTCAAGAACTGAAGCAAAGATTGGTGACAGCCCCTATGTTGGCGTTGTCGGATGGAAAAGGAGATTTTATGAATTGTAGTGACGCTTCGCATAAGGAATTAGGGTGCTTCTTATATAGCACGGTAAGGTAATCATGTACACGTCAAGACAATTAAGGGAATATAAAATTTGATATCCCCACCCATGAGCTTGGGCTCGTGGTAATAGTTTTTCCCTAAAGATTGGAGGCACTACTTGTAAAGAGAGAAGTGCGAGGTTTTCGAGCTTCATTTTAATATGTGATTCGCTTGAATCCAATGTATGGTTTAGGAGAAACGACCGTTTTAAGTAACGGCATTTCGCGAACGAACCATTACCCCTCGCCTTACTTTGAAATCTTGGTTAAGGCCCTTAAATGACTAATTGGAGTATGAAACAATTATGTAAAGTGGATTAGGCAGTTGGTAGAGTACTCGCGAAAGAATCTCCTTAAAATTCTTAATGGTTAATTTATTAAAAATGGTGGAGCCAAGGGTACTCGAACGACTTATGTGATTCGTTAAGCGTAGAAGTGACCATAAGCAAACGTTAGGGTTCAATTGGTTAAAGTCTAGTTTTTTAAGCGACCGTGCTTTAATTCCGACTTATGTTATTGTTCATAGGTTATCGGACCCACTCTAAGCTTAAGTCTAACCGGGAACACTCAGGCAAGTTTTCTACCCGTTATACTGTTGTGTGATGTATATATGTATATGCATTATCTTGTGATTAGTGTATGATTGTTATTAGCAAATCTTGCGATATATTGGAGCATGTTGATATGAGATATATGCATCCCTGTTTCGTAATCTTGATATCTCCTTGTTAATTCAAATGCTTATAAGTTGCATAATACCTATGCTAGAGATAAGCAGTAGTTGCGTATACCCTTAGTATAGGGGACCCAAAGGCGAACATTTTCTAAAATCGGGTGTCGATATTCCCGAGTATATTATATATATTTATATATATATAGATGTAGTTTTCAAAATAATTAATCGAATAAGGTTTATTCGATAACTTTATATTTATTAATGAATATTACTTTGAATATTCATTCGAGGACTTATGACTCGGTTTATTTTATTTAAGGAATATTATCTTGAATATTCATTCGAGGACTTATGACTCCGCTTATTTACTAAATAATATTCTTTATTTTATTAAAGAATAATGTTTCGATAATCAAACTTATTTTCGATTATTCAAATAAAGATCGTATTTTCGTATAAGTATATCATTGGTTATTTAATATTCATTTCAAGTATGAGTTTTAAAACTTCTACTTCAATTATTTTTATAAAGATTATTCTTTATGGGAATATTATTTAAATAATAATATTCAGATATTTTCAAATATATTGGGACTGATTTATTTTATTAAATCAACATTACTCCAAACATTCTTAAAAATGTTTTCGAGTCTTCAAAATGATTTTTAAAAGTTAGGGCGGATCCCAAAACTCATTTTTATATTTAAGATCCTCCTTTCGAAGGGGATTTAAATACTCACTCAAAACCTGAGGGATCTGGCTCTGTGGTGTATTTTATATTCGCAACAAGGTTGCTATTTTGATAAATGAATTGATTACTTACCCAACGTTCGGGAAGTAAGTCCATCTAATTGAGTCGGCATAAGCGACAGGCCGGGGTACGGTCTATCAAAGTGTAAGTGGCTGGGCGGCAGCCCATCAACGCGTAAGAGGCCGGGTGGCAGTCCAGCATAAAGTCCTAATGAGGCCAGGGTGTTGACCGGTGGGGGATTCATCCATCTACTAGTAGAAAAAGTTACTTATTGGTATCTTTGCCTGATCAGCAAGATATCTGGTTTATGCCAAGGTTTTCTCCTTTCCAAATTCATTGGATATTGCAACTCTGTTTATAATTTTTATAATAGAGGTTTTCAAGGAGTGTATGCAATGTATATATATAGGTGTATATATATATCGGGACTTAATGAAGTATCTCGTAACTTCATTATTTATAATGATATTTCAAGGATTGAATCTATTCAAATCTTATCTTGTAGTCTCATCTATGTGATGAACTTTTGAAACAGATTATACCTTGAACGGTGGTAGTTCAAGTAGTATTCGAAAAAGATATAAGTATATTGGAGTATCTTGTAACTTCATCTTTTCAACTTATATCTAGTAAATGATTATCTTATGCATGACAAAGATTTTCAGAAAAACGTTGAGACAAGGTTAGATATATGAGATCACCTTGCAACGATATTTTATACAGTTATAAACTGGAACTCTGTGTATATTATACATGTCAGAGAATTTCAAAGATTTGAGAAGTATATATGTATATATATACTGAATATTTTGCGACTTCGTCGCATTAAAATAATAAACTTGGTTCATTTCTTCTTGACCAAGACTTTCATTAGTACTATGAGAATGCTCATATATTGTTAATTATAATACATATTATTTCGGTGGGCTTGTTGCTCACCCTTGCTTTCTTCTTTCATCACACAACAACAGATAGACAAGATGAACAGGACCAAGCTCCCAATTCATGAGCGGATAGGAAACGTTCCGCAGTTTCCTGTAGGCGTTGATGCCGTTGTAGCTGAGGTAGGAACTACCAATAGGCTAGGCTTTCAACTTTTGTTGTACCAGACTTATGTATATTTATGAATTGTAATAATGGCAAAGAATATGTAAATTTATTCAGAAACCCTTTTGAGGTGTAATGACTTATAATTGTGGAATAAAATGACTTGTGTTATTTTTGGTATTCATCTCTGAGACTATAACTTGTGGTGTGTATGTGTATATTGTGGGGTCACGATATGCAGTGGTTGGTTGTTATTAAGATTAAGAGTTGTTAAGGGAATTGGAACTCGTGACAACCCGGATCCCCGACCCCGGATTTGGGGGTGTTACAGAAATGGTATCAGAGCTAAGCGTTATAAACCTCAGAGATGATATGACGTTAAAATAATAAGTTCACTAAGATAATAAGAACTCTTGCCAAGTTCATATTTGGACTACCTAACGTAGTATTGACAGTTAAAACCCTTATGGGAACCCTTATAAATATCGTGATAGAAGCGTAGTTCGTTATCGTATATGGTAGCGGGACTCCGAACCTTGAGGTTGAGGATCAACAACGCGATGATGTTTTATTACTTATTGGAGGTCAGATTGTGGATCCGATAGAGCGTTCTAATGAGGGACCAGATGATGTTCATATTAAGGATGTAGCGGTTAAGGATGTTATCCCAGAAGGGATTGTTGCTGAAGAGGATCCCGTGGGAGATCCTGACAAGAATGAAGAAAGGACCACTGAGGAATTGATGACCGTAGTCAGGGTGACTGCCAAAGGTAGGATTGGCCGGTTACTACCGGAGGTTCGTTCAAGTTTGCAAAGATCGCATCCCGTGTAATGCGGCTTACTCGTAAGACTGAGAAGTTTGAATGGACCGAGAAATGCGAGAACAGCTTCCAAGAACTGAAGCAAAGATTGGTGATGACCCATGTGTTGGCGTTGTCAGATGGAAAAGGAGATTTTTGTGATTTGGAGTGACGCTTTACACAAGGAATTAGGGTGCGTGCTTAGACAGCACGACAAGGTATTTGCGTACGCGTCAATACAATTAAGGGAATATAAAATTCGATATCCCCACCCAAGAGCTTGGGCTCGTGGCAATAGTTTTGCCCCAAAGATTTGAGGCACTACTTGTATGAAGAGAAGTGCGAGATTTACACAAGCCATAAGTGCTCTAGTACATTTTCACGCAGAAAGAGCTCAACATGCGCCAGAAGAGGTGGTTAGAGCTAATCAAGGATTACAATTATGAGATTCTTTATCATCCAGGGAAAGCCAAAATGGTGGCTAATGCCCTTAGTGTAAAGGAGAAACTCAAGATGATAATGTCTTTGGGATAGTTGATAAGAGATTTTGAGGAAATGGAAATAGGAGTGAACGCAACCGGAGCCGGTACCGAAAAGCTGTTTGAGATTTCAATACAGCCCGAATTATTGAAAAAGATCATATTGTGCCAAGAAAAAGTGATGAATGAAGGCAGAGAGCCAACAAATAGAGAAGAGATTAATACCGAGAAAGATGATAAGGGAATAATGAGGTATTCCTACAGAATTTGGGTTCCAAACGTTCAAGAGCTTAAGGACGAGATCTTAGATGAAAGCCATAGTTTGAGGAATAAGATTTTGGGCAAATCCTGAATGTGATAGTCAGGGAGGTCGCCATCAAGAAAGAAAGAACCCATAACATAATGAAATGGAAAACAAGGATTTTAACGTATAAGATAACCCTTATTATGGGAGAAGAATGAAACATTTCATACTGAGAAAACAGAAGTCGAGTAAGGAAAGGAGACCTGAGACGGTACTCATATACGGCAATTCATGGACCTGTCTAAACAGAACTTAGACTATTATCCCCAATGACCACCCTGAGGAAACAATGCGGTGGGAAATTCTTTCAGGACCTTTAAGTCGCTAAGCTCTCAGAGTTCCAAGGAACAAGCTGACCTAGCCGAGGCAAGAGCCTGGCTAAAGGAAATATAGGAATCATTTGAGATTCTTAATGATTGACGAAGCATAAAAGACTGTTTTTGTCACTTACCCCCCCCCCCCAAGAGAGAGGCCACCCGCTGGTGAAAGTCCAAGGAAAGCACGGAGCTAGAGGTTATAATAAACTGATTAAAGTTCAGTCAATTGTTTTCTGGAAAGTAATTCCCAAGGTTATGGAGATAGTGTAAAAGTTTTAGAGCCGAAACAAAGCCAGACGAGTATGATAAATTATGAATCTAAGATCGTAAAAGTTGTCAAGATTTGTTCTGAGGACTAGAATCCCAGAACGACGTGATGTTTGAAGTCAATGATTAATGAGTTCATGAAATGATTGTAAGAGAAAGGAAAATAAAAAAAAAACTGAAGTGGAAAGGAATATAAAGGCAATAGAGTTTGAGGAATGATATTGAGTTAGGTATGGGAAACCCTAAGAAACCCTTGCAATAAATATAGAGAAGTGTGTCATCATCAGCGTGATGGTGATTGATCATGAGATAAATTCAAGGTTTGAAGGCATAAGCGATACGTATAGGTAATTCCCTTTAAGTTGGGAGGATTCGAGGAAACCTTGAGATAGTTCGAAGGATAAATAATGAGACGCGGATAGACGAAGGAGACAAGAAAGTAAGAAATTAGGAAATTGGATGAAGGAAGTAACCTTCAAAAAGGTGAAGTGTATATAACACCTGTGGCATGATACCCAGAAAGGGAGACGCCAGGTATGAAAGATATCCCAACATTGAGATGACTGTTGAGATAAACAACAAAAGTAAATGAGAAATTAGTAAAAAAAAAAGTTCACGTTGAACACGGCCAATATATTCTAGAACATCCCTGTTATCATTACTGAATCAGGCAAGAAAAGTAGATAACCGTTGTTATCTTTTGGAGGCCATATTCATTGACCTCATTTTGAATACAGATGTTATTGTGAAATTAGGCATATACAATCGAGATGGGAATGATTGAATAAGATACCCTTATCAGGGATATATGACTTGATTTATCCATGTAAGGATGCAAGTACCTTTTTAAAGGTGGAATTAAGGATAGAACCTCAATAACTTGAGATGAATCCTAGGGGAATGCATAAAGGTTGGCATTTCGCCCTTAATAGGGACAGCATGAGTTTTGACAGTATGAATTGGAAAGGATTAAGGTAACAACAACCTTTAAGGATTAGTGGAGAAATTTTTCAGAACTATACAAACAATGGTTCTAGTATTAGTAAATGGTATCTTGATGTGCCATGTACCTAGGGAGTACATGATGAAGGATTTAAGGATAACCTTAGAGGTTTTACAAGGAGAAAGGTAATATTCAAAGTACTCAAGAATAGAAATTTTGATAAAGAAAATATGACGTAGTAATAATAATGCCAAGTGGGGCACATGTTAAACCATTAGAAAGTATAGATTAAACCCAATGAAGGTCAAGATTGGTGAAAATAAGAAGGACCCAAGATAAGAGACGTCTTAAGTATGATCCAGAGTCAGTCGTGACAATGTTAACCTCTAAAGACTAAGGCAATGACTTATAGAAAAATTGTGATTTTTTTTCTTTTCTCTTCTCACCAGAGCTTAAGGAAGAGCATTTTCACACAAGAAGTGATTGAAATGAGGTAGAAAAATTATTTGGAGGTGGTTAAAACGACATTGATTATAAGGAAATTTTACTATCAGGAAAGGCCAAAGAGGTGGCCGACACTTTAAGTGTAAGAGGACAATTATAGGCGCTCGTGCCAGAGGAATACAGTGATGATGGTTAAAGCCGTGAAGGCTGTATTATGGTTTGGAAGATTGACATACCTTCTGATGGTTGTGCAATACCCAACCGTAATAGTAGTTTGGTAAAGGTTTAATTCATCTTATCGCTGTGAGCGGGTTACCTATCTTAGAAGGTCCTATCTTGAGATAAACTAGGACCATGTTACGAGGGGACTAAATGAACCTTTGAGATTCATGTTTCCTAATAAAGACATATGATTAAGAATGGTATTAACCTGCTATCGTTGCTTTTATTAAAACTCTTCTGCAATTTTATCTGCTTCATGTCAGAGGTACGCCAAGTTCAGGAGTGTTCTTCATGAAACATGAAATGGTGATTATGTTGCCTCCTTAGAAGAATTCTATATGACATGTATGAACTCCGTATGGTTAGCTATTAAGATTTCATGGAAAACGAATGGCGACAGTAGGTCAGCGGTGGACCTTAGTAATGCAGCAATGATTCTGCGAGTAATGAGCCGATTACAACCGTGAGAGTTGTATTAGAATGGATGTTGAGATTGAGTACAACTAATCGGGTCGTGGTGATGTATAAGTTATTAATGATAGATCAACTAAGCTGAACATTTACCTATGATATATTTATTCCTTCTTATCGATAAAGAGTAGTATTACTATACGAAGAAGGTTGCGGTGCAAGCATAGAATTATAGTAACGATAAAGTCTAGAATGAAATCCCAGATTTGATTTTTAATGGTGAGGGGGTTTCAAAGGTGATTGTGTATAAGCTCGAGCAAGAGCATGGGTTCATAGAATGATAGATGGAATAGTAAATATATAGGCACGTGAATTGCAATGCGATAATACTTGATATTGAGATATATACATATATAGGTTTATTCTCCTGTGATAAACCTCTATAGTTCAGAGGTAGACTCCAAGCCAGATGTTTTGTGGCAATATTTATGTATAATTCTCTTAAATTTTTTCTTCTTTCTTCTTTTCATTTTCATGTAAAAAGAGAAGAACAACCCTTCCAGAAGGGGGGTATTGCCGAATAACTATCTATCTGTGTGATAGAAGCCTAGAAGGATACCACATGTTGTTTAATTGCTTGTCAAGTACTGAAGGCTGGCCACCTTCTGTACTAACTATGCAACAGAACAAGTGTTCATGATCATAGTGATCTCTCAATAAATTCCTTTAATTCTATATGATTGATCAAGCTTCCAAAGATAGAAGCATCTAGAAAAGGAGTATTGTAAGTGCGTTGTCTTCGAAATTGAAATGTGTTCCTGGTACTAAGGTCGACGAAATAAATAGAAGGATATAGAATGCTAGAGAGTAACAGTATAGCCAGAATGGTATTATGAACGAAAGATAGTAACGCTTACGAACAAGAAAAGAAGGAGTATTGAGAAGTAAAATATATAGTGCTAGAAGCTATGATGAGAGTCTGTGCAATAGACTTGAAAGAATTTGGAATGATCATTTATCACGGATTGAGTTTTCTTACGATAATAGATCATATGTCAGTATCGAGATGTCGCCTTATGAGATCCTTGAGGGAAGACAATGTCGATCTCCCTTATGTTAGGATGAAGTTGTAGAGTGCAAGATGCTCGGACCAGTAGTAGTCCAAAGGACCAAGGATATAGTAGATCTAATCAGAGGATGGCTGGTAGTAGCCCAAGATGGACATAAAAAGTATGCTGATTTGGCAACGAAAGGAGAAGGAGTATGAAGTAGAGACCTAATGTTGTGAAAGGTATCCCCTTGGAAAGCCTTGGAAAGGATTGATGAGGTTCGGAAAGAAATCAAAGCTAAGTCCACGATTTGTTGAACCCTTGGAGATATTAAGATGTATTGGGAAGTTAGCATATGAGCTAACCCTACCCCCGAACCTGTAGCAAGTTCATAACGTGTTCCACATATCAATGTTAAGGAAGTGTAATCCGGATGCCAGACAAATAGGGGCATATGAGCGCATAGACACGCAACCAGACGTAACCTGTATGGAGCAATCAGGAAGGGTTATAGATCGAAAAGGAACAAGTGCTTAGGAGAAGGGTTATCAAACTAGTCAGAGTTTTGTTGGTAGAACCACAATGTGGGAAAATTTACTTGAGAGTTAGAAAGTGCAATGCTAAGAGAGTATCCCTATTCATTTTCTATCTGATTTCGGGACGGAATCCTTTTAAGGAGGGGAGACTGTGATAACCCCAATTTTTGGAATTTTGAAACAATGATGAATAATAACTTTTTGCTGATGATGCTGATTAAGAAAAATTATCAGATCACGCTATATAGGAGTACTGTTATGAAAATTCTAAGATCGTATTAGTATTCCATAAAGTAAATGAGTGTATGTAAAGATTGTCAGAATCAAAATTCGAACACTTTGATTTTTCCCGAAAATCCACCAGATACCGAAATAATTGAGTATAAAGTAACATGATTAAAAGGATTTAAATTCAAGGATTATAAGAGAGGATCATAAAAGGAATATAAAATATTGAGAAAGGTTTAGGGGAACCCAAGTAATAAGATCCCGGATATGATCCCTCAAACGACGAACGAGAACGAAAGTTACGCGAACCGTAAAAGAAATACGCAATTAAGAGATAAGCTTGTACAAGAATCCAAGGTATTATGACATCATCAAACCACAAGACAAAGACATGTGGCAAATAGATGACACAAGCAGGATGACATAAGCATGACAAGGAGTTTTGTTTTGTTGGTTGATTTTGGGCCATGTAAAATTTACCATGATAAAAAGCTAAAACATTTGCCAAGACAAAAAAGAGAAGCAACCAAGCAAATATCATAAAACACAAAAATTAGAAGTTGACTTTTGCTTCAATACCAGCAACTTCAAACTGCCATATCTCCTTTAATACTCACTCAAATGTTCTGTTCTATAGCTCGTTGGAAAGGTATTGAGATGGCCTACAACTCTTATTCACAAGTATCGTCCAACTAAGCAATGTAAGACCCTCATTTTTATAGTTCTTTCAATCAGACTTTTAGAAACTTCAAAACCTAACTTTGTGTTCTTGATTTCTTTGGAAAGATCAAGCTTGTAGGAGGTTAGATTAAGGCTCCCTAAGGCTTCCTAGCAACTTAACTGTTAGTCCCTTAACAATATGACAAGAATTACAGAAGGGGGGTTGAATGGAATTCTTGAAACTTTTTCTTGAAATAAAAATGTTCTAACTCGAATATATCTATAAGTGTAAATTGATTAGCACAATGCGGAATAGTTACTTAAATGAATCAAAACACAAGTAATTAAAAACAAGAGTCTTTAAAAACTTTCTGGTATATTTGAATGATTCCACCAGAGATATATATTATATATCGAGAGAACCCTGTGTGCAAAATGCTCACAGCTGCTTACAAATATTGAACAACTAAGAGTACAGAGAAATGCTAAGAATTCTGCTTACAAATGTTTCTCTGCTTGTATCTCTTATTTTTCTTTAGTTGCTGCTTCTTGGTTTATATATCACCAAGATTACAAGGTAATGAGACAGGATAATAAAACAAAAACTATATAGTCTATTACAATGCTACTTCATTACTCTATTCCAACATCTTTGAATATCTTCATAATAGCATGGAAATGGCAATGCTTCTTTGTTCTCGAAAACCCAGTTGAATAGGCTACCACATTCCATTTACATCCACTCGACGCATGTGACTGTGTTGTCACTGTCAACAGATATTTGAATTCTTTATTTGTCGGGTTCATGATCATCCGTCGAGATATTGATAATCCTTCGGGTTGTTGATCATCCGTCGAATTCATTGTTTGTTCATTCGTCGGGTAGCAATCAAGCACTTGACTTCATTTCACTTATACAGAATTACAAGACATCATCTATGTACAATTAATCAACCTATTCTGCATATCTAACTAAGGTCAATATGACTCAAATACTACTACAGATTCTAAACAATGTGTATGCAGAAATGTGCTACAGACTTATTGTTACATAAGTTACTCACTCGATGGATAATAAGTCATCTTCCGTCGGGACTATAATGAGTCATCTGTCGGGACTATAAACCTTATCCGTCAAGTGCTACATAATTTCACTAAGTAAAATCTACCAAGGTGTTTTGTTCATGTAATCATCAAGTACACAACATATACACAACATTAACACCTACCAAGGAAGGTATAAAATTCAAACCCTAGCCTTTACTTTATTTGTTAGTAAGTTTAATGGTTGCAGAAATGTGATTATTAGTAGTTTGGTTTGATTTGGAAGTGTTTTGGTAATTGAAGCTTGATTATAGTTCATAGGTCTTAATTGTGGTTGTTTGAGTTGAAAAACTTGGAGGTCATGGACTGATTTGTATGGTTTAGGTGAAGTTTTGTTGTATTGATGGTTATGAGTTGGTTGGTGGTTAATTGGAGTAGTTTAAACATTGGTAATCGCGTAAATATAGCCGTCGTAATGCCCGTTTTTATTCAGCTTCTTGTTCTTAGTATTCAGGACATAAAACTCAACAACCAATATATAACCTTGCCATGTTTAGCTAGAGCATGTTGTAAGCTTCGTTTTGATATGTGGATCTGTAAGGCATATGTCATAGCCTATTTGTATATTCGAGGATTTAACTCAACTCAAATAAGAATGTAATAAGTAAATAGTGGATCTACCGTCTAAGAGATCTCGCAAAGTAATATCTGTCAAAGGATTCAGAAACAAGGTTCATCTACGGACTTGAGGAATTAATTCACTGGAAGAAGTTCAAGAAATTGATCATGCCTCAGTGATATAAATCAAGATTGTGGATTTAATCAAGTGACAGAGATCTCGTCAGGGTATCAGATAATTACAAGGATTTAATCTGAAGAAAATCAAGTTGTCAAAGTCAAGATATGAAGAAACGTCACGGAAGTTAGTCACTCATGAACCAGACAGTACATCGAGTGTCAACATTGAAGTGGTGGAATTGATTCATAATTTTCAGTGATTTTCAGAAGATATTCAGAAGAATGGTTGCTGCTCAAGGTTAGTATTAATTCTCTATTAATTAATTAAGTCATATAATTTAATTAAGAAAATAAATTATATCTGCAAAGATTAATTTATTGATTAATTAAATTAATTGATTAATTAATTCAGAATTAATATTAAGGATTTTCATAATTTAAATTGGATTAAAATTTATTTAAATTCAGCAAGACAAATCTGATTGTACTAATATGACAATCGGTATGACAATCAATAGTCATACCGAAAGTCATGCTAGTACAAATAATTGTCTTGCCGAAAGTTACACTGGAAGAGGATTGTCTTGCTAGTTCAATCAGATTGTCTTGCTAGTACAAACAATAGTCATACCGAAAGTCTCTCCAGTTCAACAGATTGTCTTGTTAGTACAATTGGATTGTCTCACCGATTGTCACTCCAGTTCATTCAAGTCTGTTGTTTGATTAAAAGAAGCAGAAGCAGAACACATTCATTATCCATCCAACAACCAAGAACACAGAAGCAGCCTCCTACAATATTTTATATTCTCTGCTAATTTCAAGATCAAATTTCTAGTTTGTAAAGTTAAATCCAAACCACTAGAAATCTTTATCTTGTTCTTGTGTAACAATCTAGCGGATCAAAATCCCTAGAACTTAATCTCAAATCGCGTTTAGCATTTGATTCTAATTATTGCAAAAATAGAAAAAGTTCATGTCGAATTTATTCTAGATTTGTGATAATTAATTTGAGATTAATTCCTTGTAATCGATACAGTTGTTGTAACACCTTTCAAGTTTAATAATATTTTTATTTAACTTGAATTTTGTTTCACATTTTTTATTCCACATTTAATTCGATTATTCGGTACTGTTTGTATTCAACCCCCCCTTTTACAAACACATTGGGACCTAACAATTGGTATCAGAGCCTTCTGATTAACGAACAAATCAAGATCCTAGACTTTTGTGATTTTTCAACTCCTTGAATTTTTATTCATTCAAAAATTCATAATGACTTCACAAAAAGTTGGAACCGTTAAAATTCCACAATTTGATAAAGAGAATTATATTATGTGGAAGAAGAAGATGCTCTTGTTTTTACAAGTGGCAAATCCCAAATATTCAAACTTGTTAAAGAAGGGGATAAAAACTCTGATGGTTATTGAATCGGAGGTGATAGTAGATGATGTTGTGATCACCAAAGCCAGAACCTATCCTAAAGATCCTGAAGATTTTACTCCTGATGAAAAGGAAGAAGCCTCCTTGGATGCCAGCCTTCAATTAATTTTAATTGATTCCCTTGATCCCTTGATGAATAGACATGTGATGAACTGTAAAAATTCCAAACACATGTGGGAAACTATTGAGGTGATCAATGAAGGCACAGAGGAAGTTAGGGAGAACAAGTTGGAGATCCTAACCTCTGAGTATGAACATTTCAAATCAAATCCAGGAGAAGGAATTACTGAAGTGTTTGAGAGGTACAATGCGTTGATCAACAACCAGAACATCAATGGAAAATTTTATTCAATCAGGGAGGTCAACAAAAAGTTCCTTTTAACACTGCCAACTCATCTTGAACATAGAATCACTGCCATTAGAGAAGCTAGAGATCTGAGTGAGATTTCTTTGGACAGGCTCTATGGAGTGTTAAAAACCTATGAGTTGGAGCAGATTCAACAGAAGGAAGTCTACGGGAAGGATAGAATGGTCAGCACATCTACTGCACTTGTAGCTGAAGGTCAACAACAACAGCAATCTCAATAATTAGAGAGAATGGTACAGTGTTCCAAGGCTGAGAAAAATATGTTAGTAGCAGAATATGATCCTCCTACTACAAATCAATCAAGTGATGATTTTTATTCCTTGGAAGAGCTGGAGCAATTGGAAGACGAGTCAATGGCCCAAATTGTCAAGAGATTCTCCCATGTCAGATTCAAGAGGAATCCCAAGCTTAAGTACAAGTCCAACTACAACAAATTCCAGAAAGGTGGATCTTCATCCTCTAACACCAGCAGTGGTGGATACAAAACATGGATGGTTGATCGGAGCATCATTAGATGCTATAACTGCAATGAGTTGGGACACTTTGCCACAGAATGTAGGAAGCCAAAGCAAGTAAGAAAGAACTCTGAAAGGGCTTATCTGGCAAAGGGAAGAAGCTGGGATGATACTGACAGTGAAGATGAAGAAGAAGGAAATCTTGCTCTTATGGCTATTGATGGAAAAGCTTTATCGTCAAGAATAGAGGTAAAACTTTCTGATGCTGAAATGGTTTATCATCTAAGAGGTAACTTAGAGTGTGCACGTCGTGATAATGAACTGTTAAGTTTACAGATCACAGACCTTGAGAAAGAGGTCAATGAATTAAGACTTGTGCACATTAATCAAGACAAATTAAAAGAACAAGTATCTTTTCTAGAGAATAGAGTTGACTGTTATAGAAAACTTGAAACTATTCTCAAAGACAAGATCACCGGTCTTGAGACTAAGGTTAGAGCCTACTTCAATTCTTGTTCGAAGGCTAAAGAGTTCTACAGTAAGCAAGCTGTTAATAAAACATCTGGAATAGGTTATGATTACAGTGTTGCTATTGGAGAATTAGGCATAAACTCCCCTCCTCATGTTTGTGCTAAAGGGAGGGAAGTACCACATGTGCTTAAGGGTGTTGATGAACCCCTCTATAAGCCATCAATTGCTGAACCATTTGATGCGACCTCTTCTATTATTCAAGAATAAATATGTGCTGAGGATCATGCTAATGAGAAGATTGTTTCCAAGTCAAGTGAGTCGAAAGTTCCAGTCAAAGTTGTGAAAGCAACTAAGACTAACTCAGACACATATGAGTTGGATAACAAAAATGCCATGTCTACCATGCATAAATTGCCTGTTATTAATCACTCTCATAAAGCATGTAGTGTTGCTGATTGTATGTCTTGTGCTTTTAAATTGATGTATGCTTATTTTAATGGTAAGTATGTTTCTACTGATAAGACTACTCCTCGTCAGCATGTGAATAATAGAAAGCATGATAGGTCTAAGACTGCTAGTCCTTCTAAGGCTAGAAAGAAGACATTTGAGCCTAAGCCTAAACAGAAATTTGTTAAGGTTGTTTACAAGGTCAAATGTTCAGTCGGTGAGAAAGTTGAGACAATTAAAATTAAAAATGTTGTTTTGCCTGACAAAGGACAGTTCTACAAGTATGCCGGACCCAACCAAGCTTGGGTTCCGAAGAAGGTCTAATCCATTTATAGTGCAGGGCGTTAAACAGGTGAAACCGGGAGTGTGGATTCTTGACAGTGGATCATCAAGATATATGACCGGAGATAGAGCCCTTCTATCAAATGTGGATTGAGAAAGCTGGCCCCCTGGTTACCTTTGGAGATAACAGTAAAGGTTTATCTCAGGGATATGGCTGTTTGCAAGATGGGAATGTTATCATTGTAAATTTGTATATTGTGCTAGGTTATTATCAGGAAGCAGTATCTAACATATAGCACCAGTGACGAGACTTGAGAATATTACGACATATCAGGCACCTGCTGCACATTACACTTGGAATTGGACTCTAGTAAGATGTGTACAAGTGTACTCCTGGTTGGTGAGTCAAAAGAGGAAGTCAATGCACCACAGTTCATGGACTTTGCAGTTGCAGATCTATTGGACTATGCAATCTCTTCTTCACAGTCTCACTTCAGGTTGGTATGAACTAGTGTTATGGATAAAAAATTAAGGTTTATTATTTGCTGTATTTATTACTAAGATTCGGGAGCTCAAGGCCTTTAATGGCTGCTCTCATGTTTCGTGGCTCGATCTGCCTTTACGAGATGCCTACGTATCTCTGTGAATTAGAGAATCAAGCCAAAAAATGTAGTTCTGAGCTGTGGGGTGAGGCCCCTTATATAGATGTTGGGAGTTCTTGAATTGGACTTGGTATAGGAGACTTGGTGGGTAAGTCTCATAATTAGAATGGACTTTGGAGTCCTAGATAGTAGGAAACTGATTCCTTATCCTTTTAGGTCCCCTTGAGGCTAATCTCTAAGGATTTATATCCTTATCGGGACTCTTCTCAACATCTGATTTTTCCCTTATTAATTAATTATGAAATTAATTAATAATTAGGGCTTTTGGGCCTTTTTTATTCCATCAGGCCTGATCTGGTCGATCAGGCTTAACCTTTCTGGTCTGAGTATCATATATCTTTTTATTGGGCCTAGCAGCCCACAGCTTGTACAATTAATGCAGTATTTAATTATACAACCATAATTTATTTATCCCTATCATTTGCCCCCCAACTTTTGGGAAACATTGATTAGGTTTCGCTGAAGTTAAGTCTATTCGTTCCCTTACAGGGTTTCGTTTCTCAGTAAAGTGTGGAGCGACCTACACATTTACAATGAATTTTTTCTTTTATTCAGGAATTATCTTAATTTCCAGGAATTTTTCCCTTATTTTCTGGATTTTTCCCTAATTTTTTGGGATTTTCCCTAATTTTCTAGCATTTTTCCCTAATTTTCTGGGATTTTCCCTAATTTCTGGGATTTTCCTTAATTTCTGGGATTTTTCCCTAATTTTCTGGGATTTTCCCTAATTTCTGGGATTTTCCTTAATTTCCGGGATTTTTCCCTAATTTTCTGGGATTTTCCCTAATTTTCTGGGATTTTTCCCTAATTTTCTGGATTTTTCAGATTTCCAGCCCTTTTTCGACCAGGATCCTAGTCGAAATTTCGACCTGAATCCTAGTCGAAAATAGGGGTCAGCCTTGCCATCCTGGTCGAAGGAATTCGACTAGGATCCACGACCTGGAATTCGACCAGGATCCTAGTCGAAATTTCGACCTGGATCTAGGACCTGGATTTCGACCAGGATCCTAGTCGAAAATTCGACCTGGATTTAGGTCAAAAATTCCATCTTTTTTTAGGTTCTTTTCATGAGCCTATCGACTAGGATTTCGACTAGGATTCTAGTCGATATTTCGACCTGAATCCTGTTCGAAAATTCTTTGGTTTTCTTGCTTCCTGGTCGAAGGATTTCGACTAGGGTCCACGACCTGGAATTCGACCAGGATCCTAGTCGAACTTCGACCTGGATTTTTAATCCCCATTTTTTGAAAGATGCTTGGTTTATTCGACCTCATTCCTGGTCGAAGCTTCGACCTCAATTCAGTCCCGTTATTCCAGCTATTTTCGGGTGTCTGCTCGAAAGATTTCGGGCAGGATTCACGACCTGGAATTCGACCTGGATTCTGGTCTTTTTTACCCGTTATTTTTGGGTGTCTACTCGAAAGATTTCGGGCAGGATTCACGACCTGGATTTCGACCTGGTTCCTGGTCTTCCACTAGCCTTCTTTATTTAGCTTTAATTTAGGGTATTGTATTTTCCAAATCCTAATTGGATTTGGGCCTGGCCTTTTTTTGTTGGGCCTTATTAAATTTTACTGAGCCTCTATTATTGGGCTTTTCCAAATCTTATTGGGCCTCTTTTATTGGGCCTTTTCAAATCTTATTGGGCCTCTTTTATTGATCTGGGCTTAATGCACCCTGTTTAGAATGCTCTAGAAATCCTAGGAATATTCTGGAATATTCTTTTTTCTGGGCTTTTCCCTATGGGCTTTTGTTCTCAATGGGCTTTTCGTCCCTTCAACTTCCTTTTCCTCTTATATAAAGGAATGAGGAAAGGCTATTACTCCTCACTTTCTCATTTCTTAGTTTTCTTCTTTATCTTCCTGCTAAGATTCTCAGAGGAATAACAGCAAGTCGGAGCTCAAAGCCTTTTTCAGGAGCGCTTCTTCAGGTAAGATTCCTCCCTTTGCTTTTCGTGTCTATTTTTCCATTGTGTTCCATTTTAAGATAACCTATTTACGTGCCCCTTACTTTTTTCAGATGGCTGACAAAAGAATGACTCGCTTGGCCAAGATGAACGTGGCTAGAAAGTCCAACGATTTTCCTATTCGATCGAGGTATACTTCCTTAATCGACATGATCAACACTCGAGGGGACGAGTATCCGTCTGATGCGCATCTGGACGCGCACGATCATATTAGTGCTTTACGGGATCCCGAGGAGCTGGAAAAGTTGAGCAGCTGCTTCAAAATCAAGGAGCCTTTTAAGCTGGTTCTTGCGGGTCCGGCCAACAGGGCCTGTCAGTGGAAGAAGGACGCGCTATGCGTCTATAGGGATACTCTAAGGGCAGGTATTAGACTCCCTTTTCATCCATTCATTCCTTTGCTACTGGCTGATGTGGGCATCAGCCCTTGCCAACTTTCCCCTAATTCCTGGAGGTTGATTCTGTGCTATCTGTCGCAATGCGCCAAGCACAACGTCCCCACATCTGTTGCTGTCTTCAGGAAGATTTTTCAGTTCAAAAACAGCCCTGATAAAAGTCCAGGTTGGGTTTCTATCAACCAGCGCCCCACTATCCCCCATATCGTGAATGGGAAGTCCATCCCTGACAACAACTTGGGGTGGAAGAAAGATTTTTTGTTTGTTATTTGGGAAGGTGGAGATTGGGGCTCCCTGTTTCGATCATCCTTTGGGCTGGCCGTGGACGGGAGCCCAAATGACATAACTTTGTCTGAGGAGGAGGCTAGAGGTTTCAACCTCCTTACGCAAGACAACGGTACTTCCTATTCTTGGGACCTTATCCGGGAGACCGTCCTGGTAGAACGCGGCCTTTCGCCCGTTAATAAGAAAAGTAAGTTCCTTTTCTTACCTCTTTTATTTCCTGCACTTTTATTTCATTGGTTTTCAACTGACTTTGTTTGTTGCAGTGGCTGAGAAGATTGAGGAGGCTACCAAGCCGAAGGACCTGGAGACAACCAGGATGAAGAGGGCCGGGAAGATCTTTAAAGACCCTCGACTGGGTGACCGCTTCCCCGAGTTCCTTCTTCAGGCAACGGGGCCAGATGAGGAAGGCCCCAGCCAAGTTCTGCGTACCAAGCAGAGGCCAGGGGCCTATTTTCAACCTGCTTGGGGGATCCGGGGCAAGGACTCAATTGTGGGCAGCACGGCGTTATCCAAGGAATGGTCTAAACATTCCATCTCCCCGGTGGATTATCAAGATTTTGTCCTTCAACAGGACTTAGAGGGGAATGAGCTATTTGGAGCCCAGGCTCTGGCGACGGTACGTCCTTTACTTATGCCCTTCGTATTTATCTTCCCATGTTTCTTTTCTAAACTTTCGCTGTTTCTCTTGCAGGCTAACGCCCATTTCCAAGGGGCCATTCACCAATCTAAGGCTTGGAAGGTTGGCCTGGAAGATGCCAACAAGAAGTTGGAGGAGGCCAACCAAAAAATAGAGGCCCTTGAACTCAACTGGCCTCTTCCACTTCTGACCTGGAGACGGCCCGGGCCGAAAATGTCATTCTGAAGGCGCAGAAGGACAAAGCCTTTGATGGCTGGATGGACACCCAAGAATTCAAGGACTTGATGGTGGAGCATTATGCCCTTCTTCACCCGGTTAGCTATAAAGAGGGCTGGGATGCTGCTGTGGAGGCCATCCAGGATGAGTTTCCAGAGGTCCTTGAGCAGTCCCCCTTTCCTTGCCCTGTGCGGGTTCCAGAGCTTGGAGGTGTTACTGAGAAGCTTGCTGTTATGATCAAGGATGGAGAGGAGGAAGATTCTTCCGAAGAGGAGTTTGAGCCTATCGTTAAGAAGGCCAGGGTGGAAGAGCCTCCAAAAGCAGCGCCTCAACAGCCAGCATCTCCTGCAGAGGGAACTTCTAAAGGGACTTCGGAGGGGACAACCGAGACGTCCGAAGGAACGACTGAGACTTCCGAGGAGACTTCGTATAGTGGTTCTGAGGAATCTCAGCCTTCCAAGGCCTAACTTTTTGTATATCTTCTTTTTGAACTTTATTCATATCTAAACTTGTTACCCTTCGGGGTTATATTTCATATGTTGCTTTTCTTGCCTCTTTCTGTTTTAACTTTACAATCTTAATACGCATTTGAACTTTAAACATCCTTAGATAGAAATAATTTCAAACTCTTTAATATGAAGTCTGGTTTTCCAAAACCTTACACAGCATGGGTTCGACCCTAATCAACAATAAATAGACAATGTAAATTCTACTGGAATGTAAAATCCTACGCAAGCAAAGCTTCAAGGTGCTTTTAAACCTACTTGTCATAATGACAAGTGAGAATCGTACTTCGCCTATCTTACACGTAGTAAACCTTCAGGTTTTGTGCGTGCCAGGTCATCGGGACTTCAAAACCTTCCATAGTTTCCAGCTTGTAGGTTCCTCTACCCTGAACGCTCTTGACTCTGTACGGCCCTTCCCAATTCGGGGCAAGCTTTCCTTTCTGTCCCACACCAGAAGCCTCTATTTTTCTCAAGACTAGGTCACCTTATTTGAAAAACCTCTCTTTAACCCTTAGGTTGTAGTAGAATGAAGCCTTTTTCTGATATTCTACTATCTTTGCATGTGCTTTATCTCGCACTTCATCGATTAAATCCAGGGCTAACCTCTGCCCTTCCTCATTTTCTTCTGCATTGAAAGCCTGAATCCTTGGAGAGGAATATGATATCTCTACTGGAACTACTGCTTCTGCCCCATATGCCAACATGAAGGGAGTTGCTCCTGTCGTGACTCTACAGGTAGTCCTGTAGGCCCATAATATTGGAAGTATCTCATCCACCCAATTATTTCTTGACTTCTCGATCCTATTCTTTAGTCCATCCAGGATTATCCGATTTGCTACCTCTGCTTGCCCATTGGCTTGCGGGTGAGCCACAGAGGTGAATCGTAACTCAATTTCATTTTCTTCACAATACTTCTTGAATTCCTCATTGTTGAATTGTGTTCCGTTGTCAGTGACGAGGATACGGGGAATTCCATATCGGCACATAATGTTTTCCCACAGGAATTGTGCAACCTTCTTAGTTGTGATTTTGGCCAAGGGTTTGGCTTCGATCCACTTGGTGAAATAATCAATGGCTACAATCAGAAATTTCCTTTGTGCCATGGCCATAGGAAAAGGCCCTAGAATATCCATCCCCCACATGGCAAAGGGAATAGGCGAGTTGATAGAGGTCAGCATCTCGGGGGGTTGTCTAACAACTGGTGCATGCTTCTGACAGCGATCACACTTCTTCACATATTCTTTGGCATCAGCCATCATTTCTGGCCAATAAAAGCCTAAACGAGTTATCTCATGAGCCAAGGCCCTGCCCCCCAAGTGTTGTCCACAAATACCTTCATGCACTTCTTCAAGAGCCAAGCATGCCTCATCGGGCCTGAGACACCTCAAGTAGGGAACCACGAAAGATCTTTTGTAAAGAATCCCATCTATCAAAGAGTGCCTTAGTGCCCGAACAGTTAACTTCCGTGCTTTAGTTGCATCACTTGGCAACCAACCGGTCTGAATGTGAGCCTTGATGGGATCAATCCATGACGTCCCCAAGCCTATGGGAGCCACTAGCTTAACATCTATGCTTCGTGTCTTCAAAACACGGAAGTACACACTTCCTGAACTTTCTTCAATCTCAGACGAAGCGAACTTTGATAGTGCATCTGCCTTAACATTTTCTTCCCTTGGAATGTGTTCAACATGGCATTCATTAAATTGGGTCATCACAGCCCTTACTAGGCGGACATACTTAGCCATCGTATCATCCCTTGCCTCAAATTCTCCCTTTACCTGGGATATGATCAGCTTCGAGTCTCCACGGACCTTTAAGTTTTTGACTCTAAGTGTCCCAGCTAGACCAAGGCCAGCTATCAGGGCTTCATACTCTGCCTCATTGTTTGTGGTTGGAAAATCTAGCTTCATAGCATACTCAATTAAGAACCCATCAGGGCTTTGCAAAACCAACCCTGCCCCACTGGAATTTGTTTTTGATGCTCCATCAAAATAGAGAACCCAATATTCTTTCTCCTTATCATCCTTCTTCCTGTCCCCATTGTTGACTCCCTTGTCTTGAGGTATGGTATCTTCCTGCCCCCCGACTTCTTGGTTGGGTATGGTACATTCCACCACGAAGTCAGCTAGTGCCTGGGCTTTTATAGCCGTACGTGGCTTATACTTGAGATCAAACTCTCCCAACTCTATTGCCCACTTAATCAGTCTCCCACTTGTCTTGGGACTGTGAATGATATTTCTCAGTGGCTGATTTGTTAGCACTTCAATCTGGTGAGCTTGAAATTAAGGACGCAGCTTTCTTGAAGCCATTACCAAGGCTAAAGCGAATTTCTCAATAGTTGAATAATTCAACTCAGCACCATGCAAAATTTTGCTGACATAGTATACGGGTTTCTGGACTTTCAGTTCTTCCTTAACCAACACCGCGCTCAAGGCGCTCTCTGAAACAGCCAAGTACAAGAATAAAATTTCACTCAGAACTGGCTTGGCCAACAACGGGGCCTGGGCCATATACTTCTTTAACTCTTCAAATGCCTTTTGGTTTTCCTCACTCCATATAAAGTCTTTGATGCTCTTTAGCGATTTGAAGAATGACAAACACTTGTCCCCCGACTTAGAGATGAATCGTCCTAGCGCAGCAACCCTTCCTGTAAGCTTCTGAACATCCTTAACAGTTTTTGGTGGTTCCATGTCCAGGATCGCCTTTATCTTATCCGGGTTAGCCTCAATTCCCCTCTTTGAGACCATCAGTCCCAAGAATTTTCCAGATCCTACTCCGAAAGCACACTTCGTAGGATTCAACATCATCTTGTGGTACCTCAGGACCTCAAAAGCTTCCCTTAAATGGGCTATATGATCAGTCTTTACTAGATTCTTGACTAACATGTCATCAACATAGACTTCCATAGTCTTACCAATAAGATCCTTAAAAATTCTATTCACCAACCTTTGATAGGTGGCTCCTACATTCTTGAGACCAAACGCCATAACAAGATAACAATAAACACCAAAGTCAGTGATAAATGATACCTTCGGAATGTCATCCTTATGCATTTTGATCTGGTTGTATCCGCTAAATCCATCCATGAAACTCAGCATCTCATGTCCAGCAGTGGCATCAATCAAAGTATCAATTCTAGGCAGCGAAAAACAGTCTTTGGGGCATGCATCATTCAGATCAGTGAAGTCTATACACATCCTCCACTTTCCATTAGCCTTCTTCACCATTACAGGGTTTGCTAACCACTCCGGAAATTGAATCTCCTCAATGAAACCAGCCTCTAAGAGCTTTTCTACTTCCTGTTTTATAGCCTCTTGTCTTTCCGGGGCAAAATTTCTTTTCTTTTGTTTCACTGTCTTCCGGCTTGGATCCACGTTTAGCTTGTGAGTAATTAACTTCGGGTCTATGCCTGGCATATCAGCTGCTGACCATACAAACACATCACTATTTTCTTGCAAAAATTTCACTAATTTCCCTCTAAGGGGCTCCTCTAATGTGGCTCCAATGAAAGTCGTCCTCTCAGGATTCTCGGGGTCTAAAGGAACCGAAACCAATTCTTCTGCTGGCCTTCCTCTATTCTCATCATTTTCTCGAACATCCATATCTTCAATAGGAAGAACCTGCCCCCCGACTCCATCTGCCCTCAAAGAGGCCACATAACAGCTTCTAGCCATTTTTTGATCTCCTCCCTCTTCTCCAATCCCGTTTCGGGTGGGAAACTTCATGACTGAATGGTAGGAAGAGGGGACTGCCTTGAAGGCATGTATCCATGTTCTCCCCATGATAGCATTATAAGTTGAACTAGCCTTTACCACCACGAAATCCAGCATCTGCGTTGCTTGCCTTGGCTCCGTACCTATGGTGGTTGGCAATTTGATTATCCCTTCCACAGGACATTCTACTCCAGCAAATCCATATATCGGCATATCGGTTGGTGTCAACTGGGAGTCGTTATACCCCATCCTTAGAAAGGTGTCGTGGAGCAAGATATCCACAGAAGCACCATTATCCACAAGGACCCTCTTAACCGGGCTATTTCCTATTATCGGTGTTATGACCAGCGGGTCGTCATGGGGAAACTTCACACCCTCTAGGTCAGAATCATCAAAAGCCAATGTTACTTTTGTCCTGGCCCTCTTCGGGGCTTCTCCAACAATATGCATAACCTCTCTAGTATATGCCTTTCTGGAATTTTTGGACAATCCAACAGCAGTTGGACCTCCAAAGATCATGTTTATCACAGGCCCTCGAGGTCTCGGCCCTCCATAAATGGTGTTTATAACTGGTCCTCTAGGCTGGGGGTTTCGCCCCTGATCGTCTTGGTCCCTCCTACGATCCTCAAAGTTCTTCCTTCCATTATTATTCCTATCCCCTCCTTCTCCAGTGTATTTATTCAATCTTCCTTTTCGAATGAGGAACTCAATTTCATCTTTCAATTGCCTACACTCATCGGTGTCATGGCCAACATCTTTGTGAAACCTGCAATACTTGCTCTTATCTAGCTTGGCAGGATCAGCCTTCAAGGGCTTAGGCCAGCGAACATCTCTGTCTTTCTCAATCTCCATCAAAATATGACTTCTAGGAGCATTCAGCTTAGCGTATTCAGTGAACTTTTGCCCAGGTCCTCCCTTCTTGGGGGTTGAATCAGGGTTTTGTTCAGTTCTAGGATATTTGTCCTTTGCAATATATTCTAAATCAGTTTTTCGCTTCTTGCCTCCAGTGGGCTCATTACTTACTACGGTCTTCCTCATGCTTTCTTCAACCTTGATATACTTCCCTGCCCTCTCTTGGAGTTGCAACATGTTTTCAGGGGGACGTTTGGCCAAGGACATCTTGAAAAACTCATCCCTGGTTCCTTGTTGCAGTGCTATCATGGCTACCTTATCATCAAGGTCTGGGACTTTTAAAGCCTCCTTTGTAAAACGATTCAGGTAATCTCTCAAGGATTCCTTAGCTCCCTGCACAAGACTCATAAGAGATGCTGAACTTTTCTCATGGACTCTTCCACTGATGAATTGCTTAATAAAATCCTGACTTAATTCTCTGAACGATCCAATAGAATTTGGGGGCAGGCGACTGTACCATCTTTGAGCCATACCCGACAGGGTTTGAGGGAAGGCCCGACACTTTATAGCATCATTCACGGGTTGCAGCAGCAGTGCATTAGAGAATGTCCTAACATGATTAGCGGGGTCTCCCGTGCCATCATAGGCTTTGATAGTGGGCATCTTGAATTTCCTCGAGATATGGGCATTCATTATCTCTTTTGTGAAGGGTGGAGTTGGATCATCAGGATCTCCAAGGGGAAGGAGATTGCTTGGATCAGTTCTTGGGACAGCAGCCCTTCTTCTTACCGGACCATCCAGGTCTATGACAGGAGGAGGATTTCTCCCCCTAGGAGGTATCTGGGGTCTGGTGGCCTGGTGAGCCTCCAAATCACGCCTCAGCCTTTGGATTTCAGCCTCATGAGCCCTGATCCTTTCCTGCACTTCTTGGGGATTCGCCCCTGGGGTGCTTTGGGGGCGTTGCCTTCCATCGGCCATTGGCTCTTTTCCAGGACGCCTCCTTCTCGGGGCCACTTCATCATCCGAAGAGTCGGAGTCTCTTTCACTGTAAGGACCAGAAAATTCCCGATCCTCAGGGATAGGACCCAAACCTCGTATATAGGGAGGCGACTGCCCTCGTGCTTCGCTTCGCCCAGCATATCCGCTTCCTCCAACCTCAGGGTGAAGGGGCATCCCATAAGGGGGGTTAGTAGTAACAATAGTTGAATATTCATACCCGACGGGTCGAGAATTCACAGGTATATGTACTTGTTGAACTTGAGGATTCGTACCTTGAATAGTCGGGGGAGTTGTTCCTTGTGGCTGAGGATGAGTTTTCCCTGTCTGGGCTTCCCCTGAGTAGATGCATAAGTTGAATGGGGAGGAACCTCCACGATTGATGAAATCACCTGTGTTGTCTCTGATGGTGTTCCTTCCTCTAGAGCTCCAATTGTTCTCCGTGTTCTCGCCATGGTTGTTGTTGCGCTTCCCACAGACGGCGCCAAATGTTATGGATAAAAAACTAAGGTTTATTATTTGCTGTATTTATTACTAAGATTCGGGAGCTCAAGGCCTTTAATGGCTGCTCTCGTGTTTCGTGGCTCGATCTGCCTTTACGAGATGCCTACGTATCTCTGTGAATTAGAGAATCAAGCCAAAAAACGTAGTTCTGAGCTGTGGGGTGAGGCCCCTTATATAGATGTTGGGAGTCCTTGAATTGGACTTGGTATAGGAGACTTGGTGGGTAAGTCTCATAATTAGAATGGACTTTGGAGTCCTAGATAGTAGGAAACTGATTCCTTATCCTCTTAGGTCCCCTTGAGGCTAATCTCTAAGGATTTATATCCTTATCGGGACTCTTCTCAACATCTGATTTTTTCCTTATTAATTAATTATGAAATTAATTAATAATCAGGGCTTTTGGGCCTTTTTTATTCCATCAGGCCTGATCTGGTCCATCAGGCTTAACCTTTCTGGTCTGAGTATCATATATCTTTTTATTGGGCCTAGCAGCCCACAGCTTGTACAATTAATGCAGTATTTAATTATACAACCATAATTTATTTATCCCTATCAACTAGTGTACTACTCAAGCAATCGTCAAGGACATGGTATGACACTCTAACTGAAGTTACAGTTTAATATGAACTAGTAGAGTCATCATATTAATAACTCTCTTATCACTAGGCACAAACATATTGTTTTATATGTGCAGTGAGTTTTAGGAGAAAATCAAACTTCTTTCTACATTAGTGATTTCTTATTTCATGTAAAATCCTTTGAAATCACTATTGTACATCATCTCTCTCAAAAGATTAAATGTATAATTTTCATTCATTATATATCTTAAGTACATTTTATCTCTCTATTGCCATATGTTCTGTGATACAGGTTCAGTCTCCAATGACTTTCTTTCATTGACAATCATGAGGTTGAAAACCCACAACATCTATCCCAGACTGTAAAGACAAACACAGAAACAGAACCAACCAACACTCTCTTACCACTAAATGTAGTATGAATGAGCGTGAGGGAGATAGTGCCTTAGTGCACCACATAAGGAAGGTTATGTAGTCAACCAAGTAGTTCTGTCTCTTACATAGATGAGTAGTATTTAAACCGAGACAACTGCTAGCCCCCATACATCTTCTCAAAAAGATGTAATGGCTGAAAAGGCACAAAAACAGTTACTAGATTCATTCTCTCAACAGGGTGCGTCTATTGAATTTTGCCTGTCGGCCAGGGTATCCGATGTAGTGTCACCACTTCAAATATAAACAATTCTTGATGCACAAGGAGAGGTTACACACACAAAGGATGAGTTGACTAAAATAAGAGTTTCAACCATTTTAAGGTCAGATTCGATTGTTTAAGGTTCGTTAATGGACCAATTGCCTTTACATGTGTTAGGAGAGGATACTGATCCAAAAGCCATATGTCAATGGTCAGTGTCTACCTCCCCAGGCTTAAATCCCCTGGATGCATCTGCGGATAGTGGATCTGACCTAGGTGCAGATCGGCAACTTGTTGACAATGATTCAGATATTACCTGATGAGTCACAAGGAAATGTCTTCACAGACATTAGAAGGGAACTTTGATCTTTATGCTAAATTCGTTGGATCATTGTTTACCTTCCCAGAATTCAAATCTGGAACCCTAAAAGGGAAACTAGCAACTTGTAGATTATGACTCAGATTCATCTGACGAGTTTAACAAGGATAGGGATTTGTGAACTCCCATTGCACCACCTGTGACCTCCTTAAGGATGGCTAAGGTGATTTTCCTTGCAGGTACAGCTGAATGTTGGAGCTATGAGAGAAGAGTGATACACTTGTGAGAATGAGTGTAAACACGAGTGGAGAGAAGAGTGAAACACATGTGAGGTACACTAAACAGAATCACACACTCACAGTGAGGAAGAAAGAGAAACTACTTGTTATTTCTTTTCCAACCAAGTGGAATATGAGAATTCCTTCAGACGACGACATACATTCCTTCTTTAAGGGGGAGATAAAAGCTTAAGAAATAGTTTGGAGGATTCCTCAACTAAGGGGGAGAAATAGCGGGGAGGAAGAAAAAGATGAAGCATATGTACACTACACCACACCATTGTTGTTTGTAACTACGGATCCTATTGTACGGGAGAGGTGGTAATCGAAGGTGATCTTCTTTAATTAGTTGATTCTCATAGGGGGCAAGCAAGAGAGATATGTGCTTCTCAACAGGAAATGTGGTTGTACAAAAGAAGATGAAACTACTTGAAGATATGTTCAGTCTAGAGGAACATCTATTTAGAATCTGGAAAATGTTAAATGTTATCCAGAACTTTTCTACTATTTACTTTGCATTTCTGTTTATATCTTTTTCTTATTTGTTAGTTGAGTTATCCTCTAGGTATTTGTGTGTTATTGTCTAACAAACAAATAGGGGGAGATTGTAAGGCATATGTCATAGCCTATTTGTATATTCGAGAACTCAACTCAAATAAGAATGTAATAAGTAAAAAGTGGATCTACCGTCAAAGAGATCTCGCAAAGTAATATCTGTCAAAGGATTCAGAAACAAGGTACATCTATAGACTTGAGGAATTAATTTACTGGAAGAAGTTCAATAAATTGATCATGCCTCAGTGACATAAATCAAGATTGTGGATTTAATCAAGTGACAGAGATCTCGTCAGGGTATCAGATAATTACAAGGATTTAATCTGAAGAAAATCAAGTTGTCAAAGTCAAGATATGAAGAAACGTCACGGAAGTTAGTCACTCATGAACCAGACAGTACATCGAGTGTCAACATTGAAGTGGTGGAATTGATTCATAATTTTCAGTGATTTTCAGAAGATATTCAGAAGAATGATTGCTGCTCAAGGTTAGTATTAATTCTCTATTAATTAATTAAGTCATATAATTTAATTAAGAAAATAAATTATATCTGCAAAGATTAATTTATTGATTAATTGAATTAATTGATTAATTAATTCAGAATTAATATTAAGGATTTTCAGAATTTAAATTGGATTAAAATTCATTTAAATTCAGCAAGACAAATCTGATTGTACTAATATGACAATCGGTATGACAATCAATAATCATACCGAAAGTCATGCTAGTACAAATAATTGTCTTGCCGAAAGTTACACTGGAAGAGGATTGTCTTGCTAGTTCAATCAGATTGTCTTGCTAGTACAAACAATAGTCATACCGAAAGTCTCTCCAGCTCAACAGATTGTTTTGCTAGTACAATTGGATTGTCTCACCGATTGTCACTCCAGTTCATTCAAGTCTGTTGTTTGATTAAAAGAAGCAGAAGCAGAACACATTCATTATCCATCCAACAACCAAGAACACAGAAGCAGCCTCCTACAATATTTTATATTCTCTGCTAATTTCAAGATCAAATTTCTAGTTTGTAAAGTTAAATCCAAACCACTAGAAATCTTTATCTTGTTCTTGTGTAACAATCTAGCGGATCAAAATCCCTAGAACTTAATCTCAAATCGCGTTTAGCATTTGATTCTAATTATTGCAAAAATAGAAAAAGTTCATGTCGAATTTATTCTAGATTTGTGATAATTAATTTGAGATTAATTCCTTGTAATCGATACAGTTGTTGTAACACCTTTCAAGTTTAATAATATTTTTATTTAACTTGAATTTTGTTTCACATTTTTTATTCTGCATTTAATTCGATTATTCGGTACTGTTTGTATTCAACCCCCCTTCTACAAACACATTGGGACCTAACAGGATCGCTTGGTTCTGATGTACGGTTTAGGAGAAACGACCATTTTAAGTAACGGCATTTCGCGAACGAACCTTTACCCCTTGCTTTACTTTGAGACCTTGTTTAAGGCCCTTAAAAGACTAATTGGATTACGAAACAATTATGTAAGGTGGGTTAGGCAGTTGGTAGAGTATTCACGAAAGAGTCGTCTTAAAATTCGTAATGGTTAGTTTATTAAAATTGGTGGAGCCGAGGGTACGCAAGTGATTAACGCAAATCATTAAGCGTGTAAGCGACCGTAAGCGACCGTTAGGGTATGAGTGAGTTTTGACTAATTTCTTAAGCGATCGTAGTCTAATTCCAGATTATGTTTTTGTTCGTAGGTTACCGGACCCACTCTAAGCTTAAGTCTATCCCGGAACACTCAGGCAAGTTTTCTACCCGTATAGCTGTTGTTGTGATGTATATATATACATTATCTTGTGATAAGTGCATAATTATTATTAGCAAAGTCTTGCGAGATATTGGAGCATGTTAATATGATATATATGTATGCATGCATGTTTCGTAATCTTGATATCTTGTTATCGATTTAATTGTTTATAAACTGCATAATACATATGCTAGAAATAAGCAGTACTTGCGTATACCCTTAGTATAGGGGACCCAGAGTTGAACATTTTCCTAAATCGGGAGGCGATGTTCCCGAGTATATTATAAATATATATATATATAGTTTTCAAACTATTAATGGAATAATGTTTATTCGATAGTTTTATATTATAAGTGAATATTATTTTTTGAATATTCATTTAAGATTCCTATCGCGGTCAAAGACTAGTTTAATTATTGAATAGAGTTTCTAGTTATGAAACTTATTTTATTTCTATTAATAAATGAATATTAGTCTGAATATTCATTCGAGGACTTATGACTCCGCTTATTTTATTTAATGAATATTAATCTAAATATTCATTCGAGGACTTATGACTCCGTTTATTTTATTAAATAATATTCTTTATTTTTCTTAAAGAATAATGTGTCAATATTCACCAAGTATTCGGAAAATGATTGATACTATCAAATCATTCTTACTTTAAATATTTTCAGATATTATTTTCAAACTTTATCAAAACTATTTTTGAAAGTTAGAGCGGATCCCAAAACTCATTTTCAAATTTGAGATCTTCCTTTCATAAGTCTAGGGTTGAGCAAGATGGAGCGAAACGCACTTGCTCAGAAATTGAAAAAAAAAATAAAAAAAAATAAAAAAAATAAGAAGTAAAAAAAAGAGAAAAAATATGGTTTAATGCATAATTGATCATGAGTGACCTCTTTGGTATTCGAGTTATTAAGTTCTTAGGGGACTTTGTGCCTAGTGACCTAAGGTTTTTATAGTCTGGGATTCGCTAACCTAACGCTCGCTACATGCATGCCATTGCATAAGTCTTTTGTGGACCTCACTCATTGCATGATCAAATAAGCATTAGTTTATTGTGTTGAAATAAAGCATAATTCCGTAGTAAGCTCCATTGATCTTGAAGTGTTATAAATCATTTTGTGTCTAGAATATATTCTTCGTATAATCTTGTGATTGCCTTGAGGATAATTGAGTTATGATAATTGATCTAGTTTCGAAGCATATCTGTTAAGCATTCGCACATACCATGTTTCTAGTTGTATGTTAGCTTGCGTGATTTGATTGATCTTTATTCGCCTAATTGCATTTGTTGAGATGTTATGTGTTGGCTGGTTTAGTCATCGCGATGGGGATCGCTGCATTTCATGTAGTTTGCATTCATGCATGTTTTTATTTTGTTTTTGAGTCTGTGACGCTTGAGGAGAAGCATCGATTTAAGTTTGGGGGTGTGATGAGTGGCATTTTATACCACTTACAATGTCTTATAATGGCTTGAATTGATGTCTTGAAATCAAGTATTTTGTGTATTTGATGCATTTTTCTAGTGTTTTTGCATTTCAGGGCATAACTTGCGAATTTAGGGGGATTTCATCAAAATAAGCCTAGGGAAGTACTTGGAATCAGTTGCGGGAAGTTGTGCGAAGAAATCAACAAAATCAGCACCAGAAATTAGAATTTTCAGAAGCTGTCCAGGCGCCCGCCTGGGATGTGGGGCGACCGCCTAGAGTTGCAGGCGCCCGCTTGGAACCTGGGGCGGCCGCCTGGGGTCGGAATAATTAATTCTGGATTTTCTAATTAGACTTCTAGTGGGCTTCTGACGGCGCTGTTTCTTGTGAATTCTTATATAAGCAATCTTGGGAGACGTTTGACAATAACAAGCAACAAAGAACAAGTATCAATCAAGCAAGGAGCAAGGAGAGAAGATTAAGAAGACCGTTTTAGCATACCACAACGAAGAAGAGGAAGCATACATTATCTTGTGATTCTTTTATTCGTTGTAACAGTGGATGCTAGTTTTCTTTACTTTGAACCTTAATACTCTTGTAACGTACTCTGGTTTTAATAAGTATTTTTATTAGTTTATATTGTCGTGTTATTATCATGTTTTCATATGAACCCATGGTGACGATGAGTTCTATCATGGGCTAATCGTGATCATGGGGTCGTAGCGGATTTGCTATGGATTTCTTTGGTTAATTGTTTAATACCTTGGTATGTGATGATTGTATAATATCTAGCATAGGTTGTGCTTATTCGTCTTATGTACGTCGCGAACATGTAAGATAGCCTGTTAATCTCTTGTGAAGCGACAATGAATCTTGAGATTTAGAACTTTCCCTGCTAGCATAGGTTCATGTATTGTATGCATGATTAGTGGGTAACTCTAACCGTTTTACTTACCCTTTGTAATCATAATGATTAATTTGCTCTTAAATCGTTATGTTGTCAAATTCTGTAGACATATAGGGTCTCAACATAATTGATGCATATTCAACTTCTATCTTTATTGTGGATGCTTGGTAGAATGGTATTTGTGCAACGAAAGTTGACTTTTATCAGTTTCGTGTTATTCGATTAATGTCATCACCGTTACATGTTAAGGGTAATAACAATGACTATTGAAGGAAGTAGTAATGAAGTTATGATCTCATGTGTGTTTAATATTGTTAATTCAAGTGTCAATTTAAGTGTTTAATTTTCATAGTTATTAATTAGTTAATCAACCTTAAGTGTTATTGTCTTAACATTGAGAAGTAATCATACATTGGTGAGTAAGTGTTAATTAAACATAATTAGTCCGAGTCTCTGTGGGAATGAACTAGAAATTATTCTATATTATTTGTTAATGCGTATACTTGCGTGAATTATTAGCGCATGCTTTGTGCCTAACAAGTTTTTGGCGCCGCTGTCGGGGATCGGTGTAATTTGTTTAGTTTATGTACTGTCCATCAGTGGTCATTAGGACTCATTGATTAAGACTTGTTACTTATTGTTTCCGGTTGTGTTTCAGGTACTCTAGCGAGCGTTTATGTAAACACGTTCTCGCACTCGCAAGAGGACTCTAGATACCGCTGAGGAGACAGACTCAGTTCTTGATATTCCGGAGAAGATAGATTTTGAAGATTCGGATAAAGAGAGTGAAAAGAAAGAACCAGTAATCATGGGTGATCGTATAGTTCCAGCAGATCCAGCTCTTATGGACTTTTCTAGGCCTAAAATTGATTACATTCAGTCAAGCATCATTCATCCGGCTATTCAGGCCAATACTTTCGAAATCAAGCCGGGCACTATTCAGATGGTGCAGAATTCTGTTTCCATCGGAGGTGCTGCGACTGAAGATCCCAACATGCATATCAGGAATTTTGTCGAGATCTGTAGTACTTTCAAATATAATGGTGTTACTGATGAGGCTATCAAGCTGAGGCTTTTCCCATTTTCTCTGAGGGATAAAGCTAAGGACTGGTTACATTCTTTACCAGCTGGGTCCATCACTACTTGGGAAGATCTTGCGCAAAAGTTTCTGGTGAAGTTCTATCCAATGGCCAAGACTGCGGCTATGAGGTGTGCTCTTACGCAGTTTGCGCAGTAACCAACAGAATCTATGTGCGAAGCTTGGGAGCGCTATAAGGAGATGTTGAGAAAGTGTCCACATCATGGTATGCCTGACTAAATGGTGATCACTGGGTTCTACAATGGTTTGGGGACCCAATCTAGGCCCATGCTTGATGCAGCTGCTGGAGGTGCCTTGTGGGCCAAAAGCTATACGGAAGCCTATAATCTCATTGAAACTATGGCTGCAAACGAGCATCAAAACCCAACTCAAAGGATAATGCCTGGGAAGGTAGCAGGTATTCTGGAAGTTGATGCAGCTACAGCTATTGCAACGCAGCTCCAAGCGTTGTCTATGAAGGTCGATTCTTTAGCCAACTATAGAGTCAATCAGATAGCTATTGTCTGTGAGCTTTGTGTAGGCTCTCATGCTACGGATCAGTGTTCTCTTGTTAATGAATCTGTTCAGTTGGTGAACAATTATCAGCGACCGCAGCAGCCTGTGCCAGCTACTTATCATCCTAATAACAGAAATCATCCCAATTTCAGCTGGAGCAGTACTCAGAATTGTAGAATTTTATACATCACAGAAGCATGGTAAAACATTTTTCTTGATATAAAATCCATATAATCGCATATAAATCGTGAATAAATCGAGGGATCGATTACTAACCTTTAATAGTGATCCAAGAACGATGAACGGAGATACCTAGCAGCTGCTCCTCAATTTTGAAGCACTCCATCGGTATCCACCAAGAGATCAAAATAATGGGGGGAGGAAGAGGTTGAGAGAATTAGTTGCCTCCCTCTTTTTCTACTTTAGAATTAGGGTTTTTATTTTGGGTTGAGGCAAATAGGGTTTATAATAGTATATTTATAGGCAAAAATTTCAGATGAAAATTTTCCCATAAAATATTATTATTATTAACCCTTTAATTGATTATTCTCATTAACCAATTAACTAATAATTAAAATACCTTTTAATCATTAATCCTTTTTTTCTAAACACCTTAGAAAATAATTCTCTCACTTGATTTAATTTCCAAAAGTTAAATTCTTAATTAATAATATTAAGAACTTTTCTTAATTAATTTATAATTAATTAAATCTCATTTAATTAATTATTAAATTTTCTAATTAATTATTTATTTCACAAATAAATAATTACCAGCCATTATTAATTAATTCCTCCACCATTAAATCATTCTCTTTTATGGTGTGACCCTGTAGGTTCAATATTAAGTCGGTAGTAGAAATAAATAATAATAAAACTATTTTATCATTATTTATATAAATTCTCGAATTTATTAAATATGATTAATTAATAAATTAATCATATTTATTCTACATCGTGAGGGATACTTCTCAGCATATCGCGACTATCCGGATAATACAAATTCACTGCTTAGAATATCAAGAACCTATTCAGTAAATAGTTACCGTATAATTAATTCCTTCTACCCTGCAATGTCATGATTAAATACAAGGCATGGAACTCGTGTCAAGCCTATCTTATTTAATCATATGCTTTCCCATTCACTATGCTTAGTTCTAATTAATGTGAATTAGAAACTCCTTTCTAATTTCATTCACTCTGGCCAGAGATTCCTGAACTAGCATAAGTGGATCAGCATTGAACATTCTCTTCCTTTCACTGGAAGGGGTAGATCCTTTATTGATCATACACTATCTTCGTGAACAAATTCCTACACCCAGTAGAGCCCTTATTATTGTCCCTGAAGACTAAGAACTAAACCAAAGTATAGTTCAGTGTACACAAGATGACTATGATGACCTCAAGTCTAAGGATACTTGTACAACTATCACTATGTGAACATCTGCTGACACGTGAGTGAACTCCATCAGTTGTTCAGCTGTGTGAGTCATGTTTAGTGAACTTATTCTATAATAAGCACCTACATACTAGCTATAGTGTCACCACACAAATGTCTATGAGAACAGACATCCTTCATAATGAAGCAAGCATAGTATGTACCGATCTTTGCGGATTACTAATTAACAGTTAGTAATCCTACGACCAGGAAATATTTAAGTTCAGAGTTATCATCTTTTAGGTCTCATTATTATGATCTCATCATAATCCATAAAAAGCTTTACTCTAAACTATAGTATATCTTATTTAAACACTTAAATAGATAAAGCCCACAATAAAACCAAAATAAGTCTTTTATTAATATCAATGAAATCAAAATAGATTACATAAAAGTTATTCCTAAATCATCATACATGATTGGACTTAGGACACATCTCTTTCAAGAATGTTGTTCACCAACCATATCAGCAAGTTGTAAGTAAGCAGTTTAATCCACCTGGATTCCAGCAACCTCAGCAATATGCTCAAAGGCAATCATATCCTCAACAAGGAGGTGCTGCTCCACCTTCTAGTGCTGATTTCGAGGAGCTAAAGTTGTTATGCAAAAGTCAGGCTGTTTCTATCAAGACCTTGGAGAATCAAATCGGTCAAATAGCCAATGTCGTGCTCAATCGTCAACCTGACACACTTCCCAGCGATACTGAAGTGCCAGGCAGGAAAGAAGCTAAAGAGCAAGTCAAAGCTACTACCTTAAGGTCTAGAAAAGTTGCTGATGCTGAAAAAGCAAAAGATAGAGAAGCTGAAGTTGTAGATGAAGAAGAGAAACAAAAGGAGAAAGAGGCGGAACCAAGGAAGACTACTGTTGAACACACTTTGCCTGAGGGTAATACAGGGGAGAAACAGCTCTATCCTCCACCACCTTTTCCTAAGCGATTGCAAAAAAAAAGCTGGATAAGAAGTTTGGTAAGTTTCTGGAGGTGTTCAAGAAACTTCACATCAACATACCTTTCACTGAGGCTTTGGAACAAATGCCTAGTTATGCGAAATTCATGAAAGGTATTCTTTCAAGGAAGGTGAAACTGGATGATCTTGATACCGTTGCTCTAACGGAAGAGTGCAGTGATGTGCTTCAACAAAAATTACCTCCAAAGCTTAAAGATCCAGGTAGCTTCACTATTCCTTGCACCATTGGCAAGTTGTCATTCGACAAATGCCTTTGCGATTTGGGAACAAGCATCAATCTGATGTCATTGTCTATCTTCAAAAAGCTGAATTTGCCGGATCTAAAACCCACCTACATGACTCTACAATTAGCTGATCGTTCTATTACATACCCATGAGGCATCGTGGAGGACGTGTTAGTAAAGGTGGATAAGCTCATCTTTCCTGCAGACTTTGTCATTCTGGATTTCGAGGAAGATAAGAAGATTCCCATAATCTTGGGAAGACCTTTCTTGGCTACAGGACGTACCTTGATAGATGTGCAAAAAGGTGAACATACTATGCGGGTGCAAGATCAGGATGTAACATTCAATGTATTTAATGCAATGAAATTCCCTATAGAAGATGAGGAGTGCTTCAAGGTGGATTTGATTGATTGTGTGGTAACTTCAGAACTTGATCATGTGCTAAGGTCTGATGCCTTAGAAAAAGACTTATTGGGGGAATTTGACAGTGAAGATGAGAAAGGCAGTGAGCAACTACAATATCTAAATTCTTCTCCTTGGAAGCGAAAGCTAGACATGCCATTTGAATCTCTTGGTAATATTGATCTCAAGAATGCTAAGGAAAAGCTCAAACCATCTATTGAGGAAGCACCTACTTTGGAGCTTAAACCATTGCCTGAACACTTGAGGTATGCTTTCTTAGGTGATGCATCTACTTTGCCTGTTATTATTGCATCTGACCTTTCAGGTAGCGATGAGGACAAGCTCTTGAGGATCTTAAGAGAATTCAAATTGGGCATCGGATGGACTATAGTAGATATAAAAGGGATCAGCCCTTCGTACTGCATGCATAAAATTCTGCTAGAGGAAGGTAGCAAGTCAACTGTTGAGCAACAGCGAAGACTGAATCCTATCATGAAAGAAGTGGTGAAGAAGAAAATTCTGAAGTGGCTGGATGCAAGAATCATATATCCTATTTGACAGTTCTTGGGTGAGCCCTATGTAATGTGTACCTAAGAAAGGAGGTATTACTATGGTAGTAAATGAGAAGAACGAGCTCATCCCCACTCGAACAGTCACAGGATGGAGGGTATGCATGGACTACAGAATGTTGAACAAAGCCACGAGGAAAGATCACTTCCCTCTTCCATTTATTGATCAGATGCTTGACAGATTGGCTGGTCATGAGTATTATTATCTTATGGATGGCTATTCGGGTTACAATCAGATTTGCATTGCACCAGAAGATCAAGAAAAGACTACTTTCACTTATCTATTTGGCATGTTTGCTTTTCGCAGAATTTCTTTTGGCTTATGTGGTGCACCTGCCACTTTTCAGAGATGCATGATGGCAATATTCTCTTATATGATTGGAAATAATGTCGAAGTGTTCATGGACGACTTCTCCATCTTTGGACATTCGTTTGATGAATGCTTGAATAATCTTTGTTTGGTGCTCAAAAGGTGTGTGGAAACTAATTTGGTGCTCAATTGGGAAAAATGTTTTTTCATGGTGCAACAAGGCATCATTATTGGGCATAAAGTCTCTAGTAAAGGTCTTGAGGTGGATAAAGACAAGGTGGGAGTCATCTGAAAATCTTCCGCCACTTATTTCTGTGAAAGAAATCCGTAGTTTTCTTGGTCATGCGGGTTTTTATCGGCATTTCATCAAGGACTTCTCTAAGATATCTAAGTCGTTGTTCAACTTGCTCGAGAAAGATGTGCCTTTCAAATTGATGATGAATGCTTGGCAGCATTCGAGACTCTCAAGAAAAGTTTAATAACTGCACCAGTTATTACGACACCTGATTGGACAGAACCTTTTGAGATGATGTGCGATGCGAGTGATTATGTCGTGGGAGCAGTTCTTGGGCAGCGTAAGAATAATATTTTTCATGTGGTCTACTATGCTAGTAAGACGCTTAATGGAGCTCAAATGAACTACACCACTACTGAGAAGGAGCTCTTGGCTATAGTTTTTGGTTTCAAAAAATTTTGATCTTATCTACTTGGGACAAAGGTGACAGTATTCATTGATCATGCTACCATTCACTATCTGGTCTCAAAGAAGGATTCGAAGCCTAGACTTATTCGTTGGGTGCTCTTGCTACATGAATTTGAGCTAGAGATCAAGGATCGAAAAGGTACTGAAAATCAAGTAGCTGACCATCTCTCTAGAATGGAGAATCCTGATTCTACTTCACATGATAAGACATTGGTCAACGAATCTTTTCCGGATGAACAGTTATTCACAGTTCAGGAGGAAGAGCCATGGTTTGCAGACATTGTGAACTATCTTGTCAGCAATATAATGCCTCCTAATATGAATGTGGCTCAAAAGAAGAAGTTTCTGCATGAGGTGAAGTGGTACCTGTGGGATGAACCATATTTGTTTAGACAAGGAGCTGACCAGATTATCAGGAGATGTATCCCATTCTGTGAGACGGAGGGGATATTATGAGACTGTCATTCCATAATTTATGGTGGACATTATGGTGGTGAAAAGACAGCAGCTCGTATTTTTCAAGCAGGTTTTTTCTGTCCTACGTTGTTTAAGGATGCACATCAGTTCGTTTTAAGGTGTGATCATTTCCAAAGAGTTGGGAATCTTACTAGGAAGGATGAGATGCCTTTAAATGTGATGCTTGAAGTTGAGGTCTTCGATGTTTGGGGAATCGATTTCATAGGACCATTTATCTCATCCTGCAATAATCAGTACATCTTCCTGGCAGTCGATTATGTCTCGAAATGGGTAAAAGTCAAGGCTCTACTGACGAATGATACAAAGGTAGTGTTGATTTTTCTTCATAAGCAGATATTCACAAGGTTTGGAATGCCACGAGTTATCATAAGTGATGAGGGGTCGCATTTCTGCAATCGTAAGTTTACTCCTATGATGTAATGCTACAATGTGAATCATCGTATTGCTACTGCCTATCATCCGCAAACTAATGGTCAAGCTGAAGTGTCTAATAAAGAGATCAAGCGCATTCCAGAGAAAGTTGTTTTTCCGTCAAGGAAAGATTGGTCTTTGAAGCTCGATGAAGCTGTTTGGGCTTATAGAACAGCATACAAGACTCCACTTGGGATGTCCCCGTTTCAACTTGTCTATGGTAAGGGATGTCATTTACCTGTGGAGCTTGAGCATAAGGCTTATTGGGCACTTAAGAAGTTAAACCTTGACCTAGATGCAGCTGGGAAGAAGCGAATGCTTCAGTTAAATGAACTTGATGAATTTCAACTACAAGCGTACGAAAACAACAAAATGTACAAGGAAAAAGTGAAAAGGTGGCACGACAGGAAGTTATCTCCTAAGTTATTTGTGCCGGGATAACAAGTTCTTTTATTCAACTCTCGTCTCTAACTTTTTCCTGGAAAGTTGAAATCAAGGTGGTCTGGACCATTTATCGTCAAAACTGTGTTTCCACACGGAGCGGTGGAAATTTTTGAGAACGATCCGGGCCAAGCATTCAAAGTTAATGGTCAGAGATTGAAGCACTATTATGGGGACACGGCAAACCGTGAAGTAGTTAGTGCCGTTTTATTGTCAACTTGATCGAACTACTCTACGTCAAGGTAATGACGTAAAAGAAGCGCTTCTTGGGAGGCAACCCAAGATGTGAGACTATAGGAACCTTTAGAAGTTAGTACTCTATCCAAAAACCCAAAAAAATCAGGAAAAAAAAGGCAGAATTTTTTTCCAGAAACCTACCAGGCGCCCGCCTGCAGGTTCCAGGCGGCCGCTTGCTGGCAGGCGCCCGCCTGCTGGTTCCAGGCGACCTCCTGGAGACCTACTGTTTGAAAAAAAAATCAGCCTTATAAAAAAAACAGAAAATAAAACACAAAAACAATTCCACAGCCATAACCCCATTAACCCACGAATTTTCTCCTACAAACAAGCCACAAACCCCACTCCTAATCAATTTCTAAACCTAAATCCTACCCTATATATACACACAACCTCTCCATATACACTCCCATATACTTTCAACTTACAAACCCTTCCTACACACAAAAAACAACTCTATAACTCTTATTCTCAGTTTCAATGGCCCCAAAGAGATCTCGAACTGTCGATAGCAGCAGCACCATTCTGACTGCTGATTCTTCAAGGGGTACTGCTGCGAGGCCCCGATTGGTGGATAGGGCTGTTGAGGAGGAGTATGCTAGGCTTCTGACTAAGCCGATTCCGAAGGAGAGGGGATTTTTATCATCGGGGAGGGATGGTGAGTTATTGCCGATGATTGCCGTGTTATTGGGCAACGACAAAGGAAGCCCCAGGAGGAGAATTGGAATGAGAAGACCCCTGAGGATTTTGACTCGAATTTGATTATTGCTACTCTCTGTCAGACGGGCTTGGTGTGGAAGTTTAAGACGGGATCTAATGAATATCGTTCTTTTCCAGCTGTTCCGATGAACATGTATGCCCGTGCATTGAATGCCTTTATTTGTGCTAATATTTTGCCTTCTTCACATGCACATGAGGTTACAGTTGAGAGAGCCAGGTTATTGTGGGGGATTTTGAATGAGGAGTTTTATGTGGACCTTGGTGAGTTCATCTACCAAGGGATTTTGAAGTTTTTGAGGGGGATGACGTATAACAACATCCCTTATGCCTCTGTTGTCACGAAGCTGTGCAAGGCAGTTGGAGTCCACTGGCCTTCTTATGAGCATCTACAGATTCCTGCCGCTCCTATTGATTCATCGACGTTGAATGCGATGCAGGAGTGGACGGGTGGAGAGCCCAATGAGCATCGTCTGGGATATCGTCTTCCAGGAGGACGTCCATCAGTTGGTGCTACGATGGCTAGGCCCAGTCAAGCTCATGGTGAGGCAGGTTCTTTCAGTGCCCATGGAGGTGATGGTTCAGGGATGGCTGATGTCCAGTACATGAGGCTTTCCAGGAGGATGGATGCGATGTATGAGTCGCAGAGTAGGTTTGCGCAGGAGCTCACCCTAGCACTTGGGACTGCTTTCAGAGGCCTTGGAGCTGACATCCAGTGGCCCATGTTTGGTGAAGACTCTGCTTATCCGCCTCCTGACACTCCACCCTCTGAGGGTGATGATGATGATTTCTCTGAGTAGGTATGCCCTGTGTTCCTTTCTATTACCTTTACCGAGGATAGTGAAGATTTTAAGTTTGGGGGTGGTAGTTAAGGAACATATTTGTGTGTGTGTCATGTAGTTGCATATTCATGATAGTTTAGTTCATATAGTTGCATATTTTTTCCATATAGTTTTTTTTATTTTATATCTTTAATTATCATGTCATATAGTTCATGCATATTCCATGATCCCTTTTGTGTTGCTTTACCAATTGATATGTGATATTGATGCGAGTGTAGTGATAGCGTTAGAGGGATGTTGAATCTTGTTAGGTTGACATGCATGCTAGAAATACTTATATTTCACTAAGTCTTAGAGTATGCTAAAGGACTAGATTGTTGTCATGATTTGATGGTTTTTGAGGTTAATTTATTGATTATGCTTAAAATGTATGATAGGCTCTTAATGATGTAAGGAATGAAAAGAAAAAATTGGAGTAAAAATTGGATTTCATTGTTATTCGTGGCTAGGCGTCAAATGGCTAGTAGTCGGCTCGTATTGTATGCGAGTAGTCTAGGGTTGAGCAAGATGGAGCGAAACACACTTACTCGAAAATTGAAAAAAAAAGAAAAAAAATTAAAAAATAAAAAGTAAAAAAAAGAAGAAAAAATATGGTTTAATGCATAATTGAACACGAGTGAGCTCTTTGGTATTCGAGTTATTAAGTTCTTAGGGGACTTTGTGCCTAGTGACCTAAGGTTTTTATAGTCTGGGATCCGCTAACCTAACGCTCGCTAAATGCATGCCATTGCATAAGTCTTTTGTGGCCTCACTCATTGCACGATCAAATAAGCATTTGTTTATTGTGTTGAATAAAAGCATGATACCGTAATAAGCTCCATTGATCTTGAAGTGTTATAAGTCATTTTGTGTCTAGAATATATTCTTCGTATAATCTTGTGATTGCCTTGAGGATAATTGAGTTATGATAATTGATCTAGTTTCGAAGCATATCTGTTAAGCATTCGCACACACCATGTTTCTAGTTGTATGTTAGCTTGCGTGATTTGATTGATCTTTAGTCGCCTAATTGCATTTGTTGAGATGTTATGTGTTGGTTGTCTTAGTCATCGCGATGGGGATCGCTGCATTTCATGTAGTTTGCATTCATGCATATTTTTATTTTATTTTAGAATCTGTGACGCTTGAGGACAAGCATCAATTTAAGTTTGGGGGTGTGATGAGTGGCATTCTATACCACTTAGAACATCTTATAATGGCTTAAATTGATGTCTTCAAATCAAGTATTTTGTGTATTTGATGCGTTTTTCTAGTGTTTTTGCATTTCAGGGCATAACTTGCGAATTTAGGGGGATTTCATCAAAATAAGCATAGGGAAGTACTTGGAATCAGTTGCGGGGAGTTGTGCGAAGAAATCAACAAAATCAGGACAGAAATTAGAATTTTCAGAAGCTGTCGAGGCACCCAGCTGGGATGTGGGGCGACCGCCTAGAGGTGCAGGCGCCCGCTTGGAACCTGGGGCGGCCGCCTGGGGTCGGAATAAGTAATTCTGGATTTTCTAATTAGACTTCTAGTGGGCTTCTGACGGCGCTGTTTCTTGTGGATTCTTATATAAGCAATCTTGGGAGACGTTTCACAATAACAAGCAACAAAGAACAAGTATCAATCAAGCAAGGAGCAAGGAGAGAAGATTAAGAAGATCGTTTTAGCACACCACAACGAAGAAGAGGAAGCATACATTACCTTGTGATTCTTTTATTCGTTGTAACAATAGATGCTAGTTTTCTTTACTTTAAACCTTAATACTCTTGTGACGTACTCTAGTTTTAATAAGTATTTTTATTAGTTTATATTGTCGTGTTATTATCATGTTTTCATATGAACCCATGGTGACGATGAATTCTATTATGGGCTAATCGTGATCATGGGGTCGTAGCGGATTTACTATGGATTTCTTTGGTTAATTGGTTAATACCTTGGTATGTGATGATTGTATGATATCTAGCATAGGTTGTGCTTATTCGTCTTATGTGCATCGCAAACATATAAGATAGCCTGTTAATCTCTTGTGAAGCAACAATGAATCTTGAGATTTAGAACTTGTCATGCTAGCATAGGTTCATGTATTGTATGCATGATTAGTGGGTAACTCTAACCGTTTTACTTGCCCTGTGTAATCATAATGAATAATTTGCGCTTAAATCGTTATGTTGTCAAATTCTGTAGACATATAGGGTCTCAACATAATTGATGTCTATTCAACTTCTATCTTAATTGTGGATGCTTGGTAGAATGGTATTTATGCAATGAAAGTTGGCTTTTATCAGTTTCGTGTTGTTTGATTAATGTTATCACCGTTACATGCTAAGGGTAATAACAATGACTATTAAAGGAAGTAGTAATGAAGTTATGATCTCATGTGTGTTTAATATTGTTAATTCAAGTGTCAATTTAAGTGTTTAATTTTTGTAGTTATTAATTAGTTAATCAACCTTAAGTGTTATTGTCTTGACATTGAGAAGTAATCATACATTGGTGAGTAAGTGTTAATTAAACATAATTAGTCTGATTCTCTATGAGAAGTAATCATACATTGGTGAGTAAGTAATCATAAATACTAGAAATTAATGTCCTGAAATATTGCAGTTGAAGATAATAAGTTCTCTGCTGCCTTTCTTTCTTTGTTCTTGAGTTGGTTGAATATTGAATGTGTTGTCTTGAATGATCTGCTTCTGTTTTCTTTAGTAATCAATCAATAGAATTGAATTGTACTGGCAAGACAATCTGTTGATCTAGCAAGACAATCGGTGAGACTATTGAATGAACTGGAGAGACTATCGGCAAGATAATTGAATGAGCTGGAGAGACTTTCGGTATGACAATTTAATTGTACTGGAAAGACTTTCGATATGACAATCAAATTGTCATACCAGTTCAACTGTTTGTCTTGCTGAATTAATATTGAATATTAATTCAAAATTAATTCTGAAAATACATAATATTAATTCAGAATTAATTAACCAATTAATTCAATTAATTAATAAATTATTCTTTGCAGATATAATTTATTTTCTTAATTAAATTATATGACTTAATTAATTAATAGAGAATTAATACTATTCTTGAACAACAACCACTCTTCTGACAATCTTCTGAAAATCACTGAAAATTATGAATCAATTCCACCACTTCAATGTTGACATTCGATGTACTGTCTGGTTGATGAATGACTAACTTTCGTGACGTTTCTTCATGTCTTGACTTTGATAACATTATTTTCTTCAGATTAAATCCCTGTAATTAATTGATACCCTGACGAGATCTCTGTCACTTGATTAAATCAACAATCTTGATTTATATCACTAAGGCTTGATCAATTTCTTGAACTTCTTCGAGTGAAGTAATTCCTCAAGTCTGTAGGTGAACATTATTTCTGAATCCTTTGACAGATGTTACTTTGAGAGATCTCTTTGACGGTGGATCTACTATTTACTTATTACATTCTTATTTGAGTTGAGTTAAATCCTCGAATAAATAAATAGGCTATGACATATGTCTTTCAATCTCCCCCTATTTGTTTGTTAGACAATAACAACAAATACCTAGAGGATAACTCAACTAACAAATAAGAAAAAGATATAAACAGAAATGCAAAGTAAATAGCAGAAAAGTTCTGGATTATATTTAACATTTTCCAGATTCCAAAAGAAATTTACAAGTGAATACAAGATAGGTGTTCCTCTAGTCTGAACACATGAATACATTTGTCTATCTTGATTCATAAAGCTTTAAGCATATTACATTAAGTTTTGAGCTATTTGAATTCAGTTGTCTTCTCTTCCGAATTCACCTTCTTCCAAATCTTGTAGCAACTCCTTGTCATAGACACGATCCCTTTCTGCAGTAAAACTGTCTAGTCTAACTGGTTGAACTCCAACTGACTTTAGCTTATTCTTCAACTGATTGTACCTTTTAATGTTCTTTTCATAATAAGCTTGAATCAGATCAGCAGCTTTAGATTTCAACTCAGATGAGTATCCAACAGTTCTTAAGTGATGTTCCATCCAGACAAGATGCTTAGCAGAGTAGTCTTTAGGAGATTGTGAATCGAGATGGTAGATTTGAAGACAGTCAGACTTAAAGAATTTTACTTGAAAGGGTAAGTTGATCACTTGAGGACTAGCCCTATTAGCAAACTCTTTTAGCCTTTCACGAAGGACTTCATTCAATTCTGAGCTTCTTTTGACTTTGTTGAGAAGAACCTAAATCTCTGATAAAGAACGATTCTCAAACAGATGAAGTGATACCTTGAGATTTCAGTCTTGATAGCATTCAGGTACACGTCATTGTTTGGATTAGAAATTTCCATCCTGTCGAGAAGATGTAGAAACCCCCTATCATTGTTTGTACTCAGTTGAGGTATATCAATAACTCTTCTTGCTTCATCCCATTTTTCACCAATCTTCAGAGTGACATCTCTTCTTCTTGCTTCAGCTTTAATGTCATGAAGCCGTTGCTTTTCAAGAGTTTCTGTTCTTTGGATTTCTTTCCTCATATCAATGATCTGAGATATCTTTTTAAGTTCAGCTTCTTTTCTCTTCAACTTTGACTGCTGCTGCTGGAACTCTTTCTCAAAAACAGGATCCACTTGAGCTTCCTCTTCCCATTCTTCAAAATTACTTTCTTCCTCAGCTTCAAAGAAACCAACTTTATCTTCCAAGACTGGTTCAGTGGGAACATCAAGAATATCGAAGTCATCTTGTTCTCCACTATAGTAGACATCATCAACCTTCCTTGTCTCTCCAGCAGAAGAATCTTTTTCTTTTCCTTTTGCACTTCTCACCTGCTTCTCCCCCTTAGTTGAGGAATCCCCTACAGATTTTCCTTTAGACCCTTCATGACCTCCATGACCTCCAGAGCCCGAGCCTCCACCAGACGGCCCTTCAAAGAAGGTCCTTTGCTCTTCATTAGGGCAGTGAGAATTTTTAATCATAAAATACAAGTGCTTCATCCCTTCATTGAGATGTTCCATGCCCTTTTCTATCTTTAGGAATCTGGAGGAGTCCAGTGAGTGGTTCATTTCAATCAGATCTTCAAGAGAGTTCATTCTTGTATGGATAGAGTAGAGGTTTGAAATGTCTTCGGCTGATAAAGTTGGAGATTCCTGAATGGAGTTAAGCTTTTGTATCACAGTGGTCTTCAAATCTGAGATATCATTCCTGATGAATGCCAGCTGATTGTTGACAGAGGTGAAAGAAGAAGACCGTTCAACCACTTGTGCTTTGAATGTTTGAGCCTCAGCCTGACTTTTAGCAAGTTGTTCTTTCAGAGTAGCAATCTGAGCTAACAGGTTTTCAGTGTTTGTGTCTGTGTGTGCGCTCACCTGAATATCTCTCATTTTTGGTTCACTCATCTCACGTGCTTGTGTTTCTCTCAATATAATTGCTCGTGAGGAGCCATCCTGTTGCTGGTCATCTGTACCTGCAATTGAAATCACCCTAGCCTCTTCAAGAAAGGTCAGTGGTGGTGCAATGGGAATTCGCGAGTCCCGATCCTCAGTCAAATCTATCTTTTCATGTGAAATAGATGTCTGAATTGCTTCAGGGATAGATTGACCGAGTTGCCCTCCACTTTCTCCAGATAAATCTGCGAGTGGAGAATCCCGTGAGGGAGCCAGAGGTGTTGGATCTGGGAAGGTAGAAAATGACTCTATTAGAGGTGGCTGAGAGTCAGATTTTCCCTCTGAAGCATATGACTGCTCTTCTGCCGTAACTATGGCAGGCACTGTAACTGAATCAATGTGCACTTCTCTCTCTGTGTCCTGAGTATCATCTATTGGTATGTATGCTTCCATTGTGAGTAATGGAAGTGTGCTTGACTCAGTACAAGATGCCATGGCTCTATGGAAAATTTCAATAAATTCATCCTGTTGAGAGAATGTCTCTAGTAACTGTTCATTGGCCATTTCAAAGTCCATGTCCTGTTGGGAGGACAAGGATGGGCTATCAGATGCCTCAGTAAATCTTCTTCTTTTCTTGGGAGGAGGCAGAGCTGAGGGTTCATTCACATCCAAAAACACACTACTTCCTACTAACCTTCTCGGTAACATTTTTGACAGTGGGGGAGAGTTTGAGACAGGTTGTGACTCTGTGTTTGGCTCTATGACCTGGGATTGAAGCTGCGGTTCTACAACATCATGGTCAGCCCTATCAACCACTTGGGGTCTTTCAACAGAAGTAGGAATAGTTTGAGAGTGAGGAATTATTACCTGCAGTGGAAGAGCATCAGATGTTTGTGCCTGGGTGGCTTGAACTACTGGAGGTTGAGCTTGCTGTTCATGACCGGGAAGATTGAAAATTGGTAGAGGAATGAAAGTGGCCATGAAAGCAGATACAAGTACCGGAACTTGCATGAATTTGAAGGTAGTGTCTTGGCGTGTGTAGATCTTTTTGCTTACCGGAGGGGGTTCAACTACTGATGAGTTAGCAAAAAGAGCCTTATGCTCAGGTTTGAGAAGATGTTCTGCTATAAGCATAAGAAAACGAGCGTAATAGCACGAAACCCTACAATTCGTAGAACGATCACGGAAAGCTGCAGTGAGACGTCTCAGAAGAATGGGTAAAAGTAATTTTCCAAAATTGATCCTTTGATTGAAAACAACCGCAAGACCAATATACTGCAGAGTGGAAGTGATGTTGTGAAAATTGGATTTAGTGCAGTTGGCAAACACTTTGGAAAGTGTATCGAAGAAAATATCCCATTCAGAACCCAAATTGGATTTAGACAGCTTGGTCAAATTAATCACCCCCTGATAGTGAATTCCATGGAAAAAGTTTGAAATCTCATTGTCAGAGGGTAAATTACAGAAATTGTCCATTGGAAAATTTAACGCTCGATTGATGACTGTTTCATCAACTACATACTGTGTGTTTGCCACGGTGAATGAAAAAGATTTAGAATCAGCGGCCACAGTAGAGGTTGTGCAAATCAGTCTAAGCAGATCGACATTTAATAGAACATTTGATTTAATAGCAGAGCTAACAATCGAATGGTCATTTAAAAATCTAATCCACGGCTTAAATTTTTCCACATCACATTTTTCTAGATTAAAATAACCAACATGATTATGCGATACAATTTGGAAATTGAGAGCCATTAAAAAAATTCAATAAAACACGCACTTTCAGAATTTTAAGAATGAAATTAAGAAAATTCGAATTAAAAATTAATTAATAATTCGAATTAATTCGATTAAATCCAAAAAATTTAAAAAATTGTGTCTTGTTGATTTTTAGTCCCACAAACACACTTGAAATAACAGAGGAAGCAAACACACAACACAATACCTGATTTAAAAAAACTGAATTGAGTTTAGGAATATAAAAACGAAGTAACAACAGGACACCCAATCAATTAAACGAACTGATTAACCCCTTTTTTTAATAAAACGAGCAGCACTTCTGTATGTATACACACGTATGTATGTATATCAGAAGTGAATTTTGGTTTGCTGAGTAAAAACTCGAGCAGGAAGGTAACAAAGGCGGTTACTCGATTACTGGAAGACGACGAGAGAGAAGATTGTTTTAATTGGTGAACTGAAAATAGAGAGTGAATGGTGAATGATTTGTGAACTGAAAACTGCCTAAGTACCACAACTGGTATGACAATCCGGGATTGTCATACCGATTGTCATACCAGGCAAATGGTTGAATTAAAAAGAAACTAAAAATAACTGGTATGACAATCCGATAGTCATACCGATTGTCATACCAATACAAAATAAAATAAAAATTAACCGAATAAACTAGAAAGACAATCGATAGTCATACCGATTGTCATTCTAGTACAAAATAAAAAGAAATATATATAATATAAGTTTTATAACTGGCAAGACAATTGATAGTCATACCGATTGTCTTGCCAGTATAAAACTATACTGAAAATTTAAACTAAACACATATAAACTAGAATGACTTTCAGCAAGACAATTTCAATAGTCTTGCCGATTGTCATTGTAGTTATAAAACAAACTTAAATAGTATTTACAAATATAGAAAATATTTACAAAATTAAAATATTCAGAAATAATTATATTTTAGTCCAAAAATAGATTTCTTTTGAATTTTAGCAAATAAAATTCATAGAAAAATATTTTTAGAGAAAATAAAATATTCTGAGATATTAAAATTAACAAGTTGAATAAATAAATAAGATAAGATAATAAAATTACATAGAAATAATCAAGAAATATGGTAAACATGATAAAATAAATTTGTAAATGAATTTTTCATTCATGAAAAATTCATTTGTAAATTCATTCAAGAACAGATCTCAGATATTAACTAGTTTAATCACTAAAACTATTCACCATACCCAATTTACCAACTAATCTGGTAAATGTGGATTCATCAAGAGATTTAGTGAAAATATCTGCTATTTGTTCTTCTGTTGGAACAAAAAATAGTTCAACGGTACCATTCATGATATGCTCTCTTATAAAATGATACCTGATGTCGATGTGTTTGGTCCTCGTGTGCTGCACAAGGTTGTTGGTGATGGCTATTGCGCTTGTATTGTCACATAGAATAGGAATTTTTTTCAATACAGAGCCATAGTCCCGTAGCTGGTTCCTAATCCATAAGATTTGAGCACAGCAGCTTCCAGCAGCAATATATTCAGCCTCGGCCGTTGAGTTGGAAACTGTTTGTTGTTTCTTGTTGTACCACGAGACTAGCCTGCTACCAAGGAATTGACAACTCCCTGAGGTGCTTTTCCTATCAACAACACTTCCTGTGTAATCTGAATCTGTATATCCAACAAGGTTAAAACCAGATTCTTTAGGGTACCAAATACCTAGATTTGGTGTTCCCTTAAGATATCTCAAGATTCGTTTAACAGCAACGAGATGAATATCTCTAGGATCCGCTTGGAACCTTGTACATAAGCATGTAGCATACATAATATCTAGTCTACTTGTAGTAAGATAGAGTAACGAGCCAATCATACCTCTGTAGCTTGTGACATCTACCTTAATGGAGTTTTCACATGGTCCAAGCTTAACATCTGTAGATGACGGAGTCCTTGCTGATGCAGAATCCTCTAGATTGTACTTTTTGAGGAGTTCCTTGAGATACTTGGATTGAAAAATAAATATTCCATCTAACCTTTGATTTACTTGTAATCCAAGAAAGAACTTCAGCTCTCCTATCATGCTCATTTCAAATTTGTTGTGCATTAACTTAGCAAATCTCTTACAGAGACTAACATTAGTAGACCCAAATATTATATCATCCACATAGACTTGGACTAATATAGTATCATTTTTATGCTTTTTGGAAAAGAGAGTTTTGTCTATGACACCCCTAATAAAGCCATTTTCAATAAGAAATTCAGAAAGAGTGTCATACTATTTTCTCGGGGACTATTTGAGACCATAAATAGCTTTGAAAAGAAAGTAGACATAGTCCAAATGATCTGGATCTTCAAAACCAGGAGGTTGCTCTACATACACTTCTTCATCCAGCTTTCCATTCAGAAATGCACTCTTGACATCCATTTGATAAACTTTAAAGTTCGAGAATGCTGCGAATGTTGGCAATATCCTGATGGCCTCTACTCTAGCCACTGGAGCATAGGTTTCATTATAATCAATGCCTTCAGCATGAGAATACCCTTTAGCTACCAGTCTTGCTTTGTTCCTTGTAACCACACCATCTTCATCTAGTTTATTAATGAATACCCATCGAGTACCAACAGATTTCTTGTGTGTAGGTCTAGGTACCAGTTTCCAGACTTGTTGGTGTTCAAACTGATTGAGTTCATCTTGCATAGCAATCACCCAATCTGGATCAGTCAGTGCTTCTTCAATCTTCTTAGGTTCCATCTCAGAAAGAAATCTTGACAACGGACATTCATTTTGAGTAGCACGTCTAGTTCTGACTCCAACATCTGGATCACCAATAATCAACTCAAAAGGATGAGCTTTATTCCAGACAGTCTGTCTTGGAAGATTTGATCTTGATGATTCGCCTTGAAATACATTGGGATGTTGTGTCCTACTAGTTGATCCTTCAGTATCTCCCCCTGAGTTGTTGCCAGGTTGACTTGATGATTCTTCGTCAGTAGCAGTGGTATCTCCATTGTTGCCAATGTTTCCATCACCATTACCTTGAGTATCATCATGATTAACAGGTTCTTCAACAGCAGCAACCTCAGGTTCTTAATCATTTTCTGATTCTGAATCTGACATATCATCAAACTTTAATTTCAAAAGTGGTTTTATAAAATTTCTAAAAATCCAAGTTATTTTATGGTATAAATTTTATAATTTTTGAACTTGTATTTTATTTTATAAAAATAAATCTTTATAAATTTTAGTTGTCATAATTAGCAAATTACATGGTTGCCCTTGCATGCAAATCCTTTTCTATTCAATTTAAAGGGCTAAAGAGACAATTCCAACCCCACTAACTCTTATTTTACTAGCCAAATTCCTTCTTTGCCCTTGCATGCAAAATGATCCAAGTATAATTGGAAGGTTAGTCTTGTCAATTCTCATTCCCACTCACAATTTGTCAAATCAAAAACCATAAAACAACCAAATGGCATGATCATTTCACACTCCACTCACACCACACTTTCTCCTCCCTCCCTCCTCCCTCTCTCACTCTCGGCCCTCCTCTCTCTCACTCTTGGGTTTTAGCCGAGAATCACCCCCTCCCTATTTTCTTCATTCCTCATTAAGCTCTCACCTTCTATACAAGTAAATACTACTTCCCATATCATGATTACATATATTTCAAGGAGTTTTGAGTAAAAAGTTTAAGTTTTAAGGTTGCATGTCAACGTTTTAGTTGAAACTCAAAGTACAACCTTGATTCTTATGGATTTAAGGTTGTTTTTGAGAGGACTACAAGGAATGGTGAAGTGCCAAGTCTTGAGAAGGAAACTTTTGATGTTGAATGGCCATTTCCCTTCCATTTTATTCGGCCATGACCTTAAGGGAGCCGAATGAATGGTCCTTGAGATCATTCTTGTTGCTTTGTTCAATCTTTGTATGTTTATGTGATAATGGCATGAATCTTGTAGTGAAAATTTGATGAAACTCTTTGCATGCTAAGTGATAATCTAGATATAGCTTATGCTAGGCTTGCATGTCAATTTCATGGTGAAATATATTTAGAAAACATGTTGCTTTGGTTGGTAAAACTCGAAGTTATGCATGCATGTAAATTTCTCTTTGAATATTGGAAGATTTTGATCATTTGGAAAGATTTTGTTAGTAAGCTTTAATTTCAGTAGAAATAAGGTGTTAATATTGATTAATGCTCCTTGATATATGGTAATAATTCGTGTATATGTTATAAAGAATATACATAACTTGATATTTTCAAAAACTTGATGATTTGTGAGTTGTGAAATGTGATTTCATTTACTTTGCCATGATGTACCTTAGGTAAGGATGATCTCCACCAAGATTATTTTGAGTATAAGGGAGTTAGTTCAGTAGATCACCATGTTTAAGTCTTGGTTTGGATATTGGGTTGTTGGTGGTTGAGTTTGTCAAGTCAAAACCTTGGAGAAAGGAGAGTTATAGTTTCTGCAGAAAATCAGTTTAGTACCCTGAGGTTTAGAGTGTGTTTTGACCATGTCATTGATGTGCACTTTGTGGCCCAAGCCACCAGAAGTTAGTATTGGGAGTATATAAAAGGTTTTAGGTGTTGGTTGGAGGTTTGCATGTCGTTTAGTTAGGTGCACAAGTAGAATAACAAAATCTGTCCAGCAGGGGACATATTTGTTGCAACTTAGAAATAGGGAGATTTGACCATGTCATTGGTAGGCCCTCATTAGGCCCTATTTGACCTTAGTTAGAGGGAGTGTCAGAGAAGTTTTTCCAACCGTAGTTCATAGGATATGAGTTAGAACCATGTGTCACAAGTTAATTCTAGTCAGGGCGTTTTCTGCCCAGAAAAAACAGGGGAACCATAGACTTTAAGCTTAGGCCCAAGAAGGCCCAAGCCAGGCCTTTGAGCCACATCAAGTTTGGGAGATGCCCTAAGGTCAGGAGAGTCTTGTGTAAAAGTTTTGGAGGAAAACCTATAGCTTAAGGGTGTCTAATGCACTCAAGAAACCATAGATATCATTCTGAAATTTACACCAGTAAGCACTTTCACTTATCACATAGTTTTAGAACACCTAGGTGTGAGATTTAGGTTGACCACCATAGTTGCAAGATAGTATAAGGTCAGTAGAGCAAAAGGCCCAAGTGAGGGTCAATAGGTCTAGGATAGTTTAGTAAAGGCACACCGAGTTAGAAAGCCAAAATTTGAAGACTTTGTCTAGTTTAGTGACCAAGTGACTTAAGTTGTGAATCGAGATCATCCAAGCCTAGTGTTGCATTATGGTGTATATGGTGTTATTTGGTATTAATATATGATATGTGATTACGTGGCTATGTGTGTGCAATTATAATTTAAAGGTGAATATAAATTAAGTGCATATAGGCCTAAGTGCCATCCGTGTTTAAATTCGGGTTGTAAATAAGTTAAGTTGGTGAGAATATATTATAATGAGGATTATTATTATTATTTATGTAGGATCTCGAGATGAGGGTAAACTTGCCATAAAGGTCGAGTGAAGCTTCCAGTTGCTCCTACCAGTCAGACCAGACCAGCATTTCTCAAGGCAAGTGATTCAACTTGTCTTTCGTATTCACTGCAAATAGTTTATATATATTGATGCAACTATCCTGAGTCATTTTGATATATTTAAATCAAGCGTACCTTATGTTTATCTTTGAATCATATAGAAATGCCATGAACCCTCGAGTACGTATTGCAAGTAGTTCAAAAGTCTTATCATGATAGTATATTAGAGTAATTTGAATGCCATGATAAAATAAAGGGTTGTTATAATACTTGATTGATCCTCTTGATTACCATGCTAATGATTCCTAAGTATTGATATCTCATCCTGCTACTTGAACCCCTATAGAACCTTACCTTGATACCTGAAAGCCAGATATTTATCAAAGTTGTTCCTCATTGATTGATACCCCTCTTTCTTATCCTAAAGCTTGACAATTCTGATATATCCTGAGCTAAAGATCATTTCTTCATACCTTAACACCCTTAGTATTCATGAAGCTTATCTTCTTGATGATCCAACACCTGTACCTTGACGAGAAACCATTGCTTCAAGCCAGTTTGGCATTACCCCTTCATATTATCCATTAGCCTCACTAAATTTCCTTGTCCAAGTTTTGACATATGAAAACCTTTTAATACCCTAATAGAGTAAAGTTTTGTGAATCATGGCCCTGAGATTTAGTACCATATTTCCCGTGTTTCGAGTTGATCTATAATCCCTTGATAAAAATGTTTACTGTTAAAAGAGATTTTGTTATAATTCGGCATCAGTTTTTGAAATAAATAAAATGTGGGTTTTCAGTCCCAAAGGGGGATAAATGTTTTCTTTGAATAGTGGATCTGGACTGAGACGCGAGTCCTTTCCACACTTATATTAGGCTTAAAAGTTGCCTAGGGATTCCCATTAATGTTTTAGAACTCAGCGATGTTCGGGATTACTTCGCGGCTGATCACCGGCTGTAATCCGTAGCATCATAAAATGATTTTGATTAAGATATGGTTTTGAAATTGTTTTGATACAAGCAAAATGATGCCATCACCCAAAGTTTTATCTCTCGTTATCATTGGTTATGTCTTCCCATTGTCATTCTCTAATATATATCTCGATTTATGTTTTGTATTATACTGTTTAGCACTTGTTGAGCATTTGGCTCACTCCTTGCTTTACCCTAATATTACAGCTAGCAGCTATGGTTAGATTCAAGCAGACCGCCCGTAAGACCTGTGATGCTGATGCTTATGTTCGATCTCAGGTAGAATAAGAGATAGTAGTTTTGTGTGAGGACTCGATATTTAAAAACAGCTGTAATAGATGGTAGTGTTGGGCTGTTCCAAACCCTAAACTGTAAGATCTTGGATTTGGTTATGTTTATTTATTTTTAAATAATGTACTAGTTATATTTAATTTTTCTGGTTAAGTTGGTGGTGTGACAGGTTTGGGTAACAGAGCTACGATTTAGAGTCCCTGAACAGCCCAAATAGGTTAAAGGGTATATGTGTAGGTTATAGATAATATGCGAGAGAGTAGGTTAAGTAAATTTATTATTAATACTCCTCTTATTGGTTGTCAGCAAAGGGCGCATTCCTCGACACCCTCTGGGTCGGACGACACTATTGCTTTCTCTGTGTATGCTGAGTTGAGGCACGAGTTTGACATGCTTCAGGGAAAGTACGACCGACTGATAGACCGACTGAAGAACGTGTACCCGGACAGCCGAAACTACGAAGGGAAGCCCAAGGAGCAGATGACTGCGAGACTTGAGACCTTGGTTCAGTACGTCAACACTAAGCTTGAGGAGATGCCAGCGCACCGGGACCGCACCAGCCAGTATGTCATTCAGATGGTGGCGGATGAGCTCCAAAGCATTGTGAAGACGCTTCGAGAGGAAAAGACTACCAAGCCCTGTTCAGATAGAGTGGAGCCTTAGTTCTTTCCATTTACCTTTTCATGTTGTTGTACTATCAGACTCCGTAGAATTCCCAGTTGTTTCCGTTATTTCCTTTAAATAAGCCTGTTGATCCTAGAATCAGACTTTGTCCTAATCCTATATATTGTGACCTTTAAATTTCAATAATCATGCACTATTGTTCCATTTGCTCTCAACTGTTATTTTACGCTTTTATATGCATCGCCATATCTGCTTAACTTGAAACTTGACCTCATAAGTAAACAAGAATGCCATGCGATACCCTCAAATCATTTTATCATTCATATCTGTTTTGACATAACTCTTATTTCAGGATCATGCCTCCCAAAAAGAAGAACCCAACAACCACATCTACCACAGACCCAAATATTCTTCGACTACTAGAAACTTTGCAATAACAAACCAATGCTATAGCTCAACAACAACTAACTCTTCAACAACGAATTGAAAACCAAGAAAACCATGAACCACACCAACCACCTGAACCACCAGTACCACTTAGACAAGTTGTCACTTTCAAGGCTTTTCAGAATGTGAATCCACCTGCATTCCATGATACCACTGATCCAGTAATAGCTAACACATGGATTAAGGAAATGGAAAGGGCTTTTGAGTTGGTACAGTTAGGAGACGATCAGAAGACGCCGTATGCTACTTACTTCTTGAAGGGCGAAGTCATCTATTGGTGGGAATCAGTAAAAGCTATGGAAGCAACCCAGCAAGTTTCTTGGGAGAGATTTAAGAAGTTATTTCTGGACAAGTATTACCCTAATTACATTCAGAATCAGATGGAGCTTAAATTTTTGGAGTTGAAGCAAGGAAACATGACGGTACTGGAGTATGAGAAGAAGTTCACTGAGTTGTCAAGGTTTGTGACAAACTATACCAGCACCAAGGAGGAAAAAGCGAAGAAGTTTCAGCAAGGATTGGAGCCTTAGATCAGAGATAGAGTAACTATGTTTAAGCTTGAAACTTATGCGAGAGTAGTACAGAAAGCTGCTCGGATTGAGAATAATGGGATGCAGTCAAGGAAGGAAAGGGATAACAAGAAGAGGAAGGTTCCATTGTATGGAGAAAAGTCTGAAGCCGGAAGTTCACAAGATCGGAATGTAAAGAGGATCGGATTCCATAAGGGCGGAAATTTTCAAAAGAAGGGAAATTTGGGCAAAAGGCAAGAATCAAAGGGGAACAGCCAGGCAAGCCAAGGCCAAGTTGGAGAAAACAGGTTCCAGAGACCCGAATGCAAGCACTGTGGAAGAAGGCACCCTGGAGTGTGCAATAAACTGAGCATGACCTGCTATAGGTGTAACCAGAAGGGACATTTGGCAAATGAGTGCAAGATACCGAAGCCAGGAGTTACATGTTACAAGTGTGGGAAAACTGGACACATAGCTAGGGAGTGCAAGGCAACCGGACCAGTCAAAGCTTTAATGAATGTGGCAAGTACCAGTGCGAGCGTGCCAGCTGAGGTATTGGCATTACCTCCACCACCTACATCAACCCCGCAAGCAACAGCCAGGACATTTGATCTAAAGATGAAGGATGCTGTTCAGAATTCTGAGGTGATAGCAGGTACACTTTTACTCAATAATGTCAAAGCTAAAGTATTGATTGATTCGGGAGCAACAAGATCTTTCATATCAGAAACTTTTGTTGATAAGCTTCAATTTGATAAAATGATTATGAGCGAGGTAGTAAATGTGGTAATTGCGAACCAAGAGAAGATCCCTGTGAATCAATTCTGTCTGAAGTGTGAGATTGATATTTCGGGATATAAGTTTTCAGCCAACTTGATACTCTTCAAGTTGGGGGAGTTTGATATAATTTTAGGAATGGATTGGTTAGGAGAGAATAACGCTCAGATTAATTGTAAGACCAAGAAAGTGTATTTAAAGACGAAGAGTGGAGAAAAGGTAGTATTTAAGGGGCAGAGGCAAGAACAACTATTTCTTACAATCGTTCAGGCAAAGAAGCTACTTAGAAAAGGTTATGAGTCGTTCCTAGCTTATGTAGTGGATTCAGAAAAAGGCAGTCCCAGCATAGAAGATATACCCATAGTTAACGAGTTTCCTGATGTGTTTCTAGACGAACTACCAGGCTTACCACCGGATCGACAAATCGAGTTCGAGATCAACCTTGCTCCAGGCACGGAACCAGTTTCAAAGGCCCTATATAGGATGGCACCAGCAGAAATGAAAGAGTTGGCGAACCAGTTACAAGAATTGTTGGATAAAGGAGTGATACGGCCAAGTACGTCGCCATGGGGAGCACATGTTCTGTTTGTAAAGAAGAAAGATGGGAGTATGCGACTATGCATAGATTATCGGGAGTTGAATAAGGTAACGATCAAGAACCGCTACCCGCTACCAAGAATAGATGACCTTTTTGACCAGCTGAAGGGAGCAAAATGCTTTTTAAAGATCGACTTGAGATCGGGATACCATCAATTAAAGATCAAAGAAGAAGATATTCCCAAGACAGCATTTAGGACCAGATATGGGCATTATGAATTCCTAGTAATGCCGTTTGGGTTGACCAACGCCCCGGCCGTATTTATGGATCTGATGAATCGAGTATTTAAGAAGTATTTGGACAAGTTTGTAGTGGTATTCATTGATGACATCCTTATTTATTCTAAGTCGAAAGAAGAACATAAGCAGCACCTCTGGATAGCATTGGAGATACTTCGTCAAGAGAAGCTGTATGCCAAGTTTACCAAATGTGAGTTGTGGTTAAGGGAAGTTCAATTTTTGGGGCATGTCATTGGAAATGAAGAAGTTAAAGTGGATCCGGCAAAGATCGAGGCAGTTATGAGTTGGGAGAGGCCAAAGACTCCTACGGAAGTGCGAAGTTTTCTAGGATTTGCAGGATACTATAGAAGGTTTGTCAAGGATTTTTCGAAAATCGCCACGCCGTTGACCAAGTTAAACAGGAAGAATCAAAAGTTTGAATGGAGTGCAGAATATGAAGATAGCTTTCAAGAGTTGAAGCAAAGATTGGTAACAGCTCCGGTATTAGTGCTTCCAGATGACCAAGGAAACTTTGTGATATTCAGCGACGCTTCACATAAGGGATTGGGCTGTGTGTTAATGCAACATAGTAAGGTGATTGTGTATGCGTCAAGACAGTTGAAACCACATGAGTTGAAGTACCTGACGCATGACTTGGAACTAGCCGCCATAGTGTTCGCACTTAAGATTTGGAGACATTACCTCTACGGAGAAAAGTGTGAAATCTACACAGATCATAAGAGTTTAAAGTACATTTTCACTCAGAAGGAGCTCAATATGAGGCAGAGGAGATGGCTGGAATTGATCAAGGACTATGACTGCTCGATAAATTACCATCCTGGAAAGGCGAATGTTGTGGCCGATGCTCTAAGTAGGAAAGAGAGACTGAATATGATGACAACACCAAAGGAATTATCTGAAGAAATCAAGAGATTTGAACTGGAACTTTGTGATTGTGGAAAAGTTGAAGAAGTTTGTTGTGCAATGACTTTTCAGCCAACACTAGTGGAAAAGATAAAGAAATGTCAAGAAGAAGTAATGAAGAAAGAGAAGAATCAGTTGACTGGAGAGGAGATTAATACTCAAAGGGATGAGCAAGGGATACTAAGGTTTTCTTCCAGAATTTGGATTCCTCATGTACCTGAATTAAATAATGAGATCCTACACGAAGCCCACAATTCGAAATTTTCAATCCACCCGGGAAGCACCAAGATGTATCAGGACTTAAAGCAGAATTTTTGGTGGCCAAATATGAAGCGGGACGTGGCAGAATGGGTTGCGAAGTGTTATACTTGTCAGAAGGTGAAGGCAGAACATCAACGACCATGCGGATTAATTCAGCCCCTAAAGATTCCAAAATGGAAATGGGAAAATATTGTTATGGACTTTATAGTAGGACTACCGCGAACGAAATCCGGGCATGACGCTATATGGGTTATAGTTGATCGTCTTACGAAGTCAGCGCATTTCCTTCCAATTAACGAGAAGTCGTCACTGGACAAATTGGTTCATCTGTATGTGCGCAAAATCGTACTAAGGCATGGAGTACCCGTATCAATAGTTTCAGACAGAGATCCCCGATTTAACTCGAGATTTTGGAAGCAATTTCAAGAATGTCTTGGCATGAAGTTGAATGTGAGCACGGCGTACCACCCGCAGACTGATGGTCAGAGCGAAAGGACAATTCAAACAATCGAAGACATGTTGCGCAGTTGTGCAATCGATTTTGCAGGAAGTTAGGACGACCATTTGCCGTTGATTGAATTCTCTTACAATAATAGTTATCATTCCAGTATTGGCATGCCACCATACGAAGCTTTGTACGGGCGAAAATGTAGATCACCAACAAGTTGGAATGATGTAATATCCGAGATATATCGTGTAATTATTTTTGCTAATAAATAATTATTATATGTGTTCAGTATCTATTCTGTGAATTATTTGTTAAGTGTTAAATGTGTTTGGATGTTTAAAAATATTATTAATTGAGTATTTTAATTTTTATATGTCCAAAATAAAATATAGATAATTTTCATATCTTCCTAATTATTTTTATGTTGATTTATGAATTTATAAGAATCATATGGATTTTATAAAATCTTTTTCCGGGTATTTAAAATCTATTTTATAAAAACGGGAACCAACCACCGTTATCCGTTTTTATGTTTTTAGAACCCGAAACTTTTCCGAGAACTCCTTCCTAACCTAATTGTAATATTTCGAGCATTTTCCGTGTTTCGACTTTTTCAATCCGGCGTACGGTTTGTCCTGCGCGGGTCCTGGCGTAACATTTTCGATACATTATTCGTTTCGGTAAATCAATAAAACTCGTATTTTCGATAAACGAGAGCTTTTTATTAAACTATCATAATTATCACCTCGTAATACGTGTAACCAGGCGCTGAGACCAAGACCGCAGTACAAATTGTACTGATTTGGATAATTATCTCGAAAACCGGTACCGTTTGGATCAGCTTTTATAAATAAACGTACCGTTTTATATCCGGAATGATCCTACAGGATACTAATTTTCCGTAATTATAAATAGCCTCTACCGTATTTTACTTTATACCGGAAATCATTTGCAAACAGTATTTACAGAGTTTTTACAGAGAAAATACTATAATTATATTATGTTCTTCATAATCAAACACAAATTCAGAGGCGTTATCGATATCCGATTTTGGCGTACATATACTCAAAACGAAGCTACTGAAATCTAGAATCCAAATCTTCCATCAATTTCAACCCAGAAACATCAGGTGATTTTCTATTTAATTATTTATATTCGAATTTCTTGGTATTTAAACTATGAATTTTTGTACGGATGGTTGTTTGAATGATTTGATGATTGTATGTTGTAGAGCTTGTTTTTTTGATCATTTTGGTATATTATACTTCGAATTTAGAGTTCAATAACATGTTCAAATTAGGGTTTGATTCTCGAATTGTATAGTTAGGGTTTATATTCGTTTGAATGTTCTTGATTAAAATTAGGGGTTTCTTATTTAGGGATTATCAGAAGTTCTAAAGGGGTGGGTTTTGTTCCCCTTAAAATTTGTAATCTAATCATATATAGCATGTTATCAGACGATTCCTAGATTGAACGGAGTTGTTGTTTGAAGTTCTCGTCGGAGTTCTTCGTGTTTTGGCCGAAAAATTGATTAAATGATTGTTGTGGACAGATTGTTGAATGGTTAGGCTTCTGGAAGTGCTTAGACTGATTTTGGATTGAAAAATAGATCAAACGAGGTTGTTTTCGACCCCGATTGAGGTCACCGGAATCCGGAAAGGGTCACCGGATTCTGGGTTCGTCCGGCAGTTCATCCCGACCCGGCGACCCGGTTCTTGACCCGTTTCTTTTTATTAAAAACCCGGTTTTGATCCAGATTATCCCTAAATCAAAGTTGTTTTTGGCGTTTTTGCAAGTTAGTACCTGGAGTTTCCAGAATTTTACAAATTCTGGATTCCTGTTTTGAATTCTTTTAAAATTTGGATTTCTTTTTATAAATTATTTTCAAAATTGTTTTTAATTTCAGAAAAATCTGAAAATGATTATTTTAATTTCAAAAATCATTATTTTAATTCCAAAAATTATTTTTAATTCAAAAATAAATCTGAATTAATTATTTAATTAATTTCAGTTAATTTTTAATTGATTAATTAGTCAATTAATTCGAAAATTAATTGAATAATTGATTTAATTAATTACTAATTGATTTTAATTAATTATTTAATTAGATTTAATTATTTAAAAAATAATTTAAAAATTCCGAAAAATAGTTTCGAGCTTTAAAATAGTATTGTAAATTATTTCTAAGGCTCGAAAATTATTATAAAATTGTTTCGAAGCCAGATGTGGCCAACCGAACCCTGTTTATTACTCTGAAATTGATCCAACGACCCGTTTTAATTCCGAAAAATGTTTTAAAAATCATTTTTATTACCTGAAAGCCTGTTTATGACCTGTGACTTCTTTATAAGTGATATATCATTGATTATATGACGTGCTATGTGTTATATGTGACTTGTTGGTTGACTGTCGGTCTATATATTCGGTGATTACTTGTTTATAGCATAACTTTCAATCCGTTAATCGGATTTGAGTGAAACGAAGGGAAGATAGAAGTGTATGTCGAATAGAATCGTATGAGTTGAATATTGATAGATATTTATAATGCCTAGCAGAATAAGCAAGGCGTAAGAAAGGGAAGCAGGTGATCAGAAAATAGAATTGTCATGTAGAAAATACAGCAAGTAATCAGAGAATAGAAGCGAGGCATAAGAAAAGCAGACGAGTGATTGTTGAATGGAGTCAGTAGATAAGTACAAGTGAAGTTGAAATCGATTATGATAAGGCAAGTACTTCTAAACCTTTCTCGAGATATATTGCAAATATTTCTAAATTCTCTTGTGACATATTATTAATACTCAAAATAGCTCTGTTTTATATTGGAAATACTTTGAATCCTTCAGCCTTGAACCTGAGCCACATCATTTGATCTTGAGCTGTAAGCCTTATTCTTTGTGAACCGTTTCTTGTTGATTTACCAAATATTAAACCACACAAATATGATACTACTCCACAAATATATAAACATCACATACCAAACACTGGAACAAAATTGTTTTAAATATACAGAAACTTTTATACTTAACCATACCTTGTGACATCAAAGTATTAAAACCCTGTAAAAACATTATTCATCTAATACCCGATTGTCCTGCAGGCTGGAGGCCACTTATTTCATGTACTTTGACATACCCTTTCAGTAACCATGAATTTTTACCATGCTTTTATACAAAAGTTTTATTGTTATTGATTATGATCAGGTTTTATTGAATTCTGTTGTTTATCATATTGAACTGCTTTAGAATTGGATAATTTTCTTTGTGTAGACCAGATTCGTGGTCAAACCATATCAATGGTCAAGTTAGGCCAATGTGTGCCTTGGATCCAGTAGTTAGAGCAATGCTGTGTGTTTTGCTCGGGGTTAGTGCGTGACTGATCAGCAGCCTAACCTTGGTTTTAAAAATTTAAAATGAATATCCAATTCTATTGGTTGTTTAACAAGAAGCTTGATTCCTTTGAATCATCTCGTTTATTATTGTTTAACCTTAGTGAATAATGATATGACTTGCTGAGCTAGTTAGCTCACTCTTGCAAATCTTTTTATGTATGCTACAGTTACAAAGGATACAGTTAATAGCAAGGTTTCCCAGTTCAATGTTCGAGCTAGGATTCCAGATTATGGTTGATCGAGCTAGCAGGAGCTTATTGCAGTAGTGAGATAGTAAGGTTGTAAGAATAATTTCATATCAGTTGTAAATTAAATTAGTTGGGATTTGGTACGATGTAATAAAAGTTAAGGTTGTGGCTTGTTTTCATACTTTAGCCTGTTGCGATCCGTGATTATGTAAAGCAGGGTCAATGTAAATAATAATTTAAATACAGGTTTATATATTGAGTATGTGTTGTAGACCCCAAACTTCTGACCCGGGTTTGGAGAGCGCCATAAATGAAGTAGGAGAATGAAGGATTCTCGGCTCAGAATTGGTACAACAGTTGCATGACACAGTCAAGTTAATTCAGAAAAGGTTGTTTGCTGCTCAAGATAGACAGAGGAAGTATGCGGATCCAGCGCGTAAGGATGTTCGATTCCAAATTGGCGAAGCTGTTTTGTTGAAGGTGTCACCTAGAAAAGGGTTGTCTAGATTTGGCAAGAAAGGGAAGTTAGCACCTAGATATATAGGTCCTTTTGAAATTTTGAGTCAAGTGGGGAAGGTGGCCTACGAGTTGGCCTTACCACCTCAGTACCAGCATGTGCATAATATGTTCCATGTGTCGTTGCTTAAGAAGTATAATCCTGACGCTAGCCATGTGATAGAATATGAACTTGTAGAAATTCAGGCAGACCTGTCATTTGTGGAGCAACCTGTCAAAATACTCGACTGACAAGAGAAGAGTCTTAGGAATAAGACAGTGAAGTTAGTAAAAGTACTTTGGAGAAACCCTAAGGTCGAAGAATCGACTTGGGAGTTAGAGTCTGATATGCGTTCCCGGTATCCTCATCTGTTCTCTTAGATTCTGGGGACAGAATCCCTTAAGGGGGAGAGGATGTTACAACCGGCATTTTCGTGTAATACTATTTGTAAATTTGGTGCAATTTTAAAACCGAATGCCAATATATTCAACTATTGTATGCTCGTGTGAATGAGAATTTCTGCGTCTTAAATTTGCGTTATGTGGTATATGATTTTTCAAAGCAAAAGTTTATTTATTTCTTTTATTTTTGATTTATAAGGAATATTTTAAACCTTGAATAAATTTCTTTTTAAAAGTTATTTTATTCACAAATTTCAAAAGTGGTTTTATAAAATTTCTAAAAATCCAAGTTATTTTATGGTATAAATTTTATAATTTTTGAACTTGTATTTTATTTTATAAAAATAAATCTTTATAAATTTTAGTTGTCATAATTAGCAAATTACATGGTTGCCCTTGCATGCAAATCCTTTTCTATTCAATTTAAAGGGCTAAAGAGATAATTTCAACCCCACTAACTCTTATTTTACTAGCCAAATTCCTTCTTTGCCCTTGCATGCAAAATGATCCAAGTATAATTGGAAGGTTAGTCTTGTCAATTCTCATTCCCACTCACAATTTGTCAAATCAAAAACCATAAAACAACCAAATGGCATGATCATTTCACACTCCACTCACACCACACTTTCTCCTCCCTCCCTCCTCCCTCTCTCACTCTCGGCCCTCCTCTCTCTCACTCTTGGGTTTTAGCCGAGAATCACCCCCTCCCTATTTTCTTCATTCCTCATTAAGCTCTCACCTTCTATACAAGTAAATACTACTTCCCATATCATGATTACATATATTTCAAGGAGTTTTGAGTAAAAAGTTTAAGTTTTAAGGTTGCATGTCAAGGTTTTAGTTGAAACTCAAAGTACAACCTTGATTCTTATGGATTTAAGGTTGTTTTTGAGAGGACTACAAGGAATGGTGAAGTGCCAAGTCTTGAGAAGGAAACTCTTGATGTTGAATGGCCATTTCCCTTCCATTTCATTCGGCCATGACCTTAAGGGAGCCGAATGAATGGTCCTTGAGATCATTCTTGTTGCTTTGTTCAATCTTTGTATGTTTATGTGATAATGGCATGAATCTTGTAGTGAAAATTTGATGAAACTCTTTGTATGTTAAGTGATCATCTAGATATAGCTTATGCTAGGCTTGCATGTTAATTTCATGGTAAAATATATTTAGAAAACATGTTGCTTTGGTTGGTAAAACTCGAAGTTATGCATGCATGTAAATTTCTCTTTGAATATTGGAAGATTTTGATCATTTGGAAAGATTTTGTTAGTAAGCTTTAATTTCAGTAGAAATAAGGTGTTAATATTGATTAATGCTCCTTGATATATGGTAATAATTCGTGTATATGTTATAAAGAATATACATAACTTGATATTTTCAAAAACTTGATGATTTGTGAGTTGTGAAATGTGATTTCCTTTACTTTGCCATGATGTACCTTAGGTAAGGATGATCTCCACCAAGATTATTTTGAGTATAAGGGAGTTAGTTCAGTAGATCACCATGTTTAAGTCTTGGTTTGGGTATTGGGTTGTTGGTGGTTGAGTTTGTCAAGTCAAAACCTTGGAGAAAGGAGAGTTATAGTTTCTGCAGAAAATCAGTTTAGTACCCTGAGGTTTAGAGTGAGTTTTGACCATGTCATTGATGTGCACTTTGAGGCCCAAGCCACCAGAAGTTAGTATTGGGAGTATATAAAAGGTTTTAGGTGTTGGTTGAAGGTTTGCATGTCGTTTGGTTAGGTGCACAAGTAGAATAACAAAATCTGTCCAGCAGGGGACAGTTTTGTTGCAACTTAGAAATAGGGAGATTTGACCATGTCATGGGTAGGCCATCATTAGGCCCTATTGGGCCTTAGTTAGAGGGAGTGTCAGAGAAGTTTTTCCAACCGTATTTCATAGGATATGAGTTAGAACCATATGTCACAAGTTAATTCTAGTCAGGGCGTTTTCTGCCCAGAAAAAACAGGGGAACCATAGACTTTAAGCTTAGGCCCAAGAAGGCCCAAGCCAGGCCTTTGAGCCACATCAAGTTTGGGAGATTCCCTAAGGTCAGGAGAGTCTTGTGTAAAAGTTTTGAAGGAAAACCTATAGTTTAAGGGTGTCTAATGCACTCAAGAAACCATAGATATCATTCTGAAATTTGCACCAGTAAGCACTTTCACTTATCACATAGTTTTAGAACACCTAGGTGTGAGATTTAGGTTGACCACCATAGTTGCAAGATAGTATAAGGTCAGTAGAGAAAAAGGCCCAAGTGAGGATCAATAGGTCTAGGATAGTTTAGTAAAGGCACACCGAGTTAGGAAGCCAAAATTTGAAGACTTTGTCTAGTTTAGCGATCAAGTGACTTAAGTTGTGAATCGAGATCATCCAAGCCTAGTGTTGCATTATGGTGTATATGGTGTTATTTGGTATTAATATATGATATGTGATTACGTGGCTATGTGTGTGCAATTATAATTTAAAGGTGAATATAAATTAAGTGTATATAGGCCTAAGTGTCATCTGTGTTTAAATTCGGGTTGGAAATAGGTTAAGTTGGTGAGAATATATTATAATAAGGATTATTATTATTATTTATGTAGGATCTCGAGACGAGGGTAAAATTGCCATAAAGGTCGAGAGAAGCTTCCAGTTACTCCTACCAGTCAGACCAGACCAGACCAGCCTTTCTCAAGGCAAGTGATTCAACTTATCTTTCGTATTCACTGCAAATAGTTCATATATATTGATGCAACTATCCTGAGTCATTTTGATATATTTAAATCAAGCGTACCTTATGTTTATCTTTGAATCATATAGAAATGCCATGAATCCTCGAGTACGTATTGCAAGTAGTTCAAAAGTCTTATCATGATAGTATATTAGAGTAATTTGAATGCCATGATAAAATAAAGGGTTGTTATAATACTTGATTAATCCTCTTGATTACCTTGCTAATGATTCCTAAGTATTGATATCTCATCCTGCTACTTGAACCCCTATAGAACCTTACCTTGATACCTGAAAGCCAGATATTTATCAAAGTTGTTCCTCATTGATTGATACCCCTCTTTCTTATCCTAAAGCTTTACAATTCTGATATATCCTGAGCTAAAGATCATTTCTTCATACCTTAACACCCTTAGTATTCATGAAGCTTATCTTCTTGATGATCCAACACCTATACCTTGACGAGAAACCATTGTTTCAAGCCAGTTTGGCATTACCCCTTCATATTATCCATTAGCCTCACTAAATTTCCTTGTCCAAGTTTTGACATATGAAAACCTTTTAATACCCTAATAGAGTAAAGTTTTGTGAATCATGGCCCTGAGATTTAGTACCATATTTCCCGTGTTTCGAGTTGATCTATAATCCCTTGATAAAAATGTTTACTGTTCAAAGAGATTTTGTTATAATTCGGCATCAGTTTTTGAAATAAATAAAATGTGGGTTTTCAGTCCCAAAGCGGGATAAATGTTTTCTTTGAATAGTGGATCTGGACTGAGACGTGAGTCCTTTCCACACTTATATTAGGCTTAAAAGTTGCCTAGGGATTCCCATTAATGTTTTAGAACCCAGCGAGGTTCGGGATTACTTCGCGGCTGATCACCGGCTGTAATCCGTAGCGTCATAAAATGATTTTGATTAATATATGGTTTTGAAATTGTTTTGATACAAGCAAAATGATGCCATCACCCAAAGTTTTATCTCTCGTTATCATTGGTTATGTCTTCCCATTGTCATTCTCTAATGTATATCTCGATTTATGTTTTGTATCATACTGTTTAGCACTTGTTGAGCATTTGGCTCACTCCTTGCTTTACCCTAATATTACAGCTAGCAGCTATGGTTAGATTCAAGTAGACTGCCCGTAAGACCTGTGATGCTGATGCTTATGTTCGAGCTCAGGTAGAAGAAGAGATAGTAGTTTTGTGTGAGGACTCGATATTTAAAATCAGCTGTAATAGATGGTAGTGTTGGGTTGTTCCAAACCCTAAACTGTAAGATCTTGGATTTGGTTATGTTTATTTATTTTTAAATAATGTAATAGTTATATTTAATTTTGCTGGTTAAGTTGGGGGTGTGACAAAGTCATTATGAATTTTTGAATAAATAAAAATTCAAGGAGTGGAAGAATCACAAAAGTCTAGGATCTTGATTTGTTCGTTAATCAGAAGGCTCTAATACCAATTGTTAGGTCCCAATATGTTTGTAGAAGGGGGGTTGAATACAAACTATACCGTTTAATCAAATAAAATACGGAATAAAAAGTGAAACAAAATTCAATTTAAATAAAACTATTATTAAACTTGAAAGGTGTTACAACAACGGTATCGTTTACAAGGGATTAATCTCAAATAAATTATTCCAAATCTAGAATAAATTCGATATGAACTTTTTCTATTTTTGAAATAAAAAGATCAAATGCTAAAAGCAATTTGAGATTAAGTTCTAGGGATTTTGATCCGCTAGATAGTTACACAAGAACAAGAGAAGGATTTCTAGTGGTTTAGATTTAACAATAAATACTAGAAATAAATGTCCTGAAATATTGCAGTTGAAGATAATAAGTTCTCTACTGCTTTTCTTTCTTTGTTCTTGAGTTGGTTGAATATTGAATGTGTTGTCTTGAATGATCTGCTTCTGTTTTCTTTAGTAATCAATCAATGGAATTGAATTGTACTGGCAAGACAATCCGTTGATCTAGCAAGACAATCGGTGAGACTATTGAATGAACTGGAGAGACTATCGGCAAGACAATTGAATGAGCTGGAGAGACTTTCGGTATGACAATTTAATTGTACTGGAAAGACTTTTGATATGACAATCAAATTGTCATACCAGTTCAATTGTTTGTCTTGTTGAATTAATATTGAATATTAATTCAAAATTAATTCTGAAAATACATAATATTAATTCAGAATTAATTAACCAATTAATTCAGTTAATCAATAATTTTTTATATGACTTAATTAATTAATAGAGAATTAATACTATTCTTGAACAACAACCACTCTTTTGACAATCTTCTGAAAATCACTGAAAATTATGAATCAATTCCACCACTTCAATGTTGACATTCGATGTACTGTCTGGTTCATGAATGACTAACTTCCGTGACGTTTCTTCATGTCTTGACTTTGATAACATGATTTTCTTCAGATTAAATCCCTGTAATTAATTGATACCCTGACGAGATCTCTGTCACTTGATTAAATCAACAATCTTGATTTATATCACTGAGGCTTGATCAATTTCTTGAACTTCTTCCAGTGAAGTAATTCCTCAAGTCTGTAGATGAACATTGTTTCTGAATCCTTTGACAGATGTTACTTTGAGAGATCTCTTTGACGGTGGATCTACTATTTACTTATTACATTCTTATTTGAGTTGAGTTAAATCCATGAATAAAGTAATAGGCTATGACATATGCCTTTCACGAACGCCTATACTTACGTGAATTATTAGCGCATGCTTTGTGCCTAACACGTATACCCTTAATATTCATTTAAGATTCCTATTGCGATCAAAGACTAGTTTAATTATTGAATAGAGTTTCTAGTTATGAAACTTATTTTATTTCTATTAATAAATGAATATTAGTCTGAATATTCATTTGAGGACTTATGACTCCGCTTATTTTATTTAATGAATATTAGTCTGAATATTCATTCGAGGTGACTCCGCTTATTTTATTAAATAATATTCTTTATTTTTCTTAAAGAATAATGTGTCAATATTCGCCAAGTATTCGGAAAATGATTGATACTATCAAATCATTCTTACTTTAAATATTTCCAGATATTATTTTCAAACTTGATCAACACTATTTTTGAAAGTTAGAGCGGATCCCAAAACTCATTTTCAAATTTTAGATCTTCCTTTCGAAGGGGATTTAAATACTCGCTTAAAAATCTGAGGGATCCGGCTCCATGACGTGTTTTTATATTCGCAACGAGGTTGCTGATTTGATAAAAGAGTTTTTGATTACTTACCCAATACTCCGGAAGTAAAATTCTTGGAATGAGTTTAATCCATTAACAGGCATCTCCTGGGAAATATAGGTGAGTTTTTCTTTCCAACTAGATACGACTTTTTGGTGGAGCCGTATCAACAAGTTTCTACTTGGGGAAATGGGGATGAGCTTTACGTTTCAGAGTCATGGATTTCATCTGAACTAGGAGTGGCGTAAGTGGTCGAGTGGCACTGGCCCAACCTTATTATATTGGCCCAAATGGCCCGGAAGTTCCGCTAAGACGGTCCATTCCTTAGGAGTCCAGCGTTCGGTTGACAAGTAAATCTGACTGTTCTCCTCTACATGTAGAAAATGGTGGGGTTGCACTACTGCGACTGATCATCGTGAGTGGTCTTCCTGGAGCGGCAAACTCCCGTAATGAGTTCATCATCCAGTTGGATATTTCTGCAACACTACCCAGAGCACTTCGATAGAAAGGCTACGGTTGGGCGATTGTTGAGTGTTGACAGGGTCGAGTTTTCAAAATGATGTTTTCATCAAATGAAGTATCTCGTAACTTCATTTCATTTTGACGATATTTGAGAGATTGACTCTATACAAGTTTTGTCTTGTAACTTCATCTATGGGATAACTATTTATACCTTGAACGGTGGTAGTTTAAGTAGTATTCGAAAAAGATATAAGTATATTGGAGTATCTTGTAACTTCATCTTTTAAACTTATATCTAGTAAATGATTATCTTATGCATGAGAAAGATTTTTAGAAAAACGTTGAGACAAGATTAGATATATGAGATCACCTTGCAACGATATCTTTATACAGTTATAAATTAGGACTCTGTGTATATTATACATGTCAGAGGATTTCAAAGATTTTGAAAAGTATATATGTATATATATACTGAATATTTTGCGACTTCGTCGCATTAAGATATCAAACTTGGTTCATTTCTGCTTGACCAAGACTTTCATGAGTACTATGAAGATGTTTATATATTGTTAATTATTATATATATTATTTCGGTGGGATTGTTGTTCACCCTTGTTTTCTTCTTTCATCACACAACAACAGATAAACAAGATGAACAGGACCAAGCTCCCAATTCGCGAGCGGATAGGAAACGTTCCGCAGTTTCCTGTAGGCGTTGATGCCGCTGTAGCCGAGGTAGGAACTACCAATAGGCTAGGTTTCAACTGTTGATGTACCAGACTTATGTTTATTATGAATTGTAATAATGGCAAAGAATATATAAATTTATTCAGAAACCCTTTTGAGGTGTAATGACTTATAATTGTGGAATAAAATGACTTGTGTTATTTTTGGTATTCATCTCTGAGACTATAACTTGTGGTGGGTGTATGTATATTGTGGGGTCACAGTACCCAGTAGTTGTTATTTATTAAGATTAAGTGTTATTAAGGGAAATGGAACTCGTGACAACCCGGATCCCCGACCCCGAATTTGGGGGTGTTACAACTTCTGTACTTAACAGCTAGTAGGCCAGATATAATGTTTGCTACTTGTCTTTATGCCAGATTTCAGGCTGATCCTAGAGAATCTCATTTAGTAGCTATTAAGAGAATTTTCAGATATCTCAAGGGAACACCAAAACTTAGCATTTGGTACCCTAGAGATTGTGGTTTTGATCTAACTGGTTATTCAAATGCAGATTATGCAGGTTGTAAAGTAGACAGAAAAAGTACAACAGGAACCTGTCAATTTCTAGGAAACAAGCTTATGTCCTGGTTCAGTAAAAAACAAAATTCAGTTTATACTTCTACAGCTGAAGCTGAATATATTGCTGCTGGTAGTTGTTGTGCACAGATTTTGTGGATGAAAAACCAATTGTTGGACTATGGTCTACAAGTGGATAGGATTCCTATTTTCTGTGATAACACAAGTGCAATTGCCATCATTGAAAATCCAGTACAACATTCAAGAACAAAGCACATAGATATCAAGTACCACTTCATAAGAGAACATGTAATGAATGGTATTGTTGAACTGCATTTTGTTCCAAGTGAAAAGCAGCTTGCAGACATATTTACCAAGACACTTGATGAATCCGCCTTTTCAAGGTTGGTAAGTGAGTTAAGTATGCTTAATTTTTCTTGAATCATTTTAGATATTTTTGCAAGTTGCAATGTAGCCAGAAATTTAAGTGATTTTTCTGTTCTGGATGAAATTTTGACTGAGTCAAAATTTACATCCTGACGGATGATCATTATCCATCGATTTTGATCATCCGTCGGAATACAATTTGTAAATTAAAATTAATTACTTTTCTGGAATTTTTTTAACTCGACGGATAATTGCTTTATCTTCATCCGTCGAATTGTCTCAATCTTAGCTGTTAATTCTCTGAACATTATCCATCGAGTATACTTACAGTTTGTAAGCATAACACGACGGATAAGTGACGGAATTTTTACAGTTTATTTTTTTTAGAACGGCTATTTTGGGCAATTTTTATTGGTCCTTTATTTCACTTTATTATTTTTGTCAGTTTATCTCTGAGATAGTATAAAAGTTAAATTCTTTTTCATTCTTTTCTTTTATCATTCTCAAGATTCAATTGCTCTAACTTTTTTCTTCTCCAAAGCAAACTCTCTCTCTGTAAATTCCAAATCTCTAACAATGGCACATGTAGTGAAAATCATGTCTTATACCGGTTACATCTATGAGAAAAACAACTTCTCAGCTTTAGTAAACAAGGAGATTCAGCAATCTGGTGACTATCACAAAATGATGGATTTTGTGAAGAACTGCAAACTCAACTATGCCATGCTGGAATCACCCACCATTTACTGTGAGGTTGTAGAGGAGATGTGGACAACTGCAGTGTACAACTCAACAGACAAGACCATCACTTTCACTCTAAAAGGTAAGCAGTTTTTCATAAACAGTGATATTATCAAAGCATGCTTTAGGATTCCTGATAATACTGTAACTGATCCACACACAGACATTGACATTGTTAACATGCTTAATTCTATGGGTTATGCACTCACTACCTCTAAGTTAAGTGAAATTAGAAGGTTAGGTCTTAGGAAAGAATGGAGTTATCTGTGTGATGTGGTAACTAAGGTATTTTCTGGTAAAATTAGCAACTTTGATTCTATCAATATATCCATGCTCAACATGCTTTACATGCTAGTTACTAATATGTATTTCAATTTCAGTGACTTGGTTTTGTTTGAGTTAGGCTTTAAGTTAGGAGAACTTAATAAGAGAGGTAAAAGTGTCTATTATGCTAGTTTCTTTATGATGCTTGCTAACCATCTTATTGAGAATATTGGGATTGAGAACCCAACCAACAAGCTGAATTGTTGGGTTCAAGAAAGAAGGATTATTGTAGATTTAAATAGAGCAAATCATCACAAGGAGGTGCCCTTGTACTATTTTCCACTAATGGAGGGATCTCAGGTAAGTGAGGTAATGTCTATTGTCTCTAATCTTCCAACCTCACACATTTCTTTCCTTCTAGTGTAGCTATGGTATCTATGTCAATGACCAAACAGATGCCTACCCAAGCTGCCAAAACTAAAATTCCAAAATCCAAAGCTAAGAAAGCCCCCTCTGATTTCTCTCAAAAGAAATCAGTTGTAAAATCTACTAAACCTAAAATGGGGAGTGTGAAGGAAGGTAAGAAAGGTGAGGTACAAGGTGAAAATCAAAGAAGCCCTAAGGATATGGCCGGTGAGAAGAGTGTACCCAAACCTAGCCACACCACAGTTTTCCAACAAACTGTGGTTGTTAATAAGGAAATTAGCTCATTACTGGTTTCATCCTCCCAAAAGGATGTTACCATTGAAACAAGCTCCCAACCAGGAGCACAGGCCAAGAGGGGTAGGGACACTAGCTCACCACAAACTTATGCTAGAAAGAAAAGATCAAAAACCCTTGGGGATGCACATGGCTCACACACTGTGCGAACTGGTGCTAAAGACACAGTCACTGCACCTTCTCAAAGTCAGGTTGATGTGGCTCCAATAAATGTGGAGTCACAGCCAAAATCTCTCATAATTGAAGCACCTGATACACCAAATTCTCCCACACACTCACTGGATGTTGACATGATTAATACATCACTTCCAAATTCTCCATCTTTAACTCTCTTGGAGAAGCCAAAAATCCAAGTAAGTGAGCATCATCTTTTAGATGATTTGTTGGCTCATTTACCATTTCTTTCTGAGACTGTTGAGACATCTGTGCCAAAACTCTCATCAATCTGCGCAGAGTCTACAATAGTCTCCACTCCAAACTCTTTCATTTCTACTATCCCGATGGATATACATCATCCATCGAGTAGTGATTGTATCCCGACGGATAAGCCTAACAGCAGTCATCCGTCGGATAGCCATACTACTAACCCGATGGATATTCTTCATCCGTCGGGTGTCTCTACATAACTTCAAATTTCTTCAATTCTTACAAGTGCAGAAGACTTAGTAGTAGTGCAATCACTCCTAGGACTGAGGGAAGAGAGTGATTTCAGTGAGAGTCTGGGTTGCTCCCAGGAAAAAGGAGAGGAAAAGAGTGAACCAATGCAGTCCATTTCTTCAGGACTGGCAAAAGTGAGTGAGTGGAGTCCCACCTTAGATGGTGAAGGTGAGTGTGTGAGGGTGGGAAGCCAATGGGAGCCCTTGATGCAAAAACAGAGAGATCATGAGAGAAAAGCATGTACAGGAGTGATAAGGATGGAAATCATTGCAAGTGAGTCAATGAGTGTCAATGAAGCAGAAAGGAAAAGACTATTTCAGCAAGACTATCAAGCTGCTATAGACTCTACTTCCCTAGATGCTGAGGCATTTACTCACCCTGCTACAGCTTACCAAACTCTAGCTGTACAAGGCAATGAGGAGGCTGAAAGGATGCTATAATTGGTGCACACTACACAATCTCTACAAAGAGCAAAAGATGCAATCACTGCTATACCTTCCAACACTGGCAGGGATTTTGAATTGGCTGGAGATTCATTTGGAAATGCTGGTGGGGATGATGAGGAAGACAGCATGAGCATAGGGGGAGATGCAGACACTCCAGCCTAGATGCTAACAAAAGATTGTTCCTACTCACATCTCCAATCAACACTATTCAAGATGATCCATGACACCAAAGCAACAATTCAATCATCTAATAATGCTAGCACAAAGAAGCTACTTACAGCTCACCTTGAAGTACTTCAACTACACAAAATCCAAGCTCTTAATCACAGTCAGAGTGTAGATGAAATCAAACAAGAAATTTCTGAAGTAAAACAGGATTTCATAGCAAGGTTGGATGCTAGAATTCCTGGAACTACCATGACTAAAATAACTCATAATCTAAGGAAGGAAACTGATCTCACTAGAAAAGTTAAGGCCATGGACTCAAGATTATCTGATGTAGAGAATTCAATGGCCAAGATACTTACCAATCAAGAAACTCAAACTGCTCTACTCCAACAGTTGGTGGCTGCTCAACTCCCCTCCACTCAACAACTTGATGCTAACAAAAAGGGGGAGAAAAGCTCAAGTAAGGGGGTGAAAGGTGCAAGTGAGGGGGAACTACATCTAAACATACAAGTCAGCAAAGTGATTGTGCCAACAATTGCTTTCATAAAGCCACCAGCCCTGGATAATATTGATATCATAAATTTGGCAGCAGCAAAACTAAACATAGATGACAAACTGCTAAAGATTGATATAGCAGCAGCTGAAAAGGAATTAAAAGAAAAGTGGAGAAAGATAAATTCAGAGATTCAACAAAAGTTTGGGCCAATTTAGAAACCAGATAAAGTCTTTAGTCATCACTCTCAAGTCATGAAAATCTCTGTGAATGACATAAGTATGAACTATCTGGAAAAGGGTCAAACTTCCTGCATCAAATCTCCAAATGCAGATTTAATCATGAAGCCTAAATGTAAATATCCAAAGTTTTCAGACAAGAATCCTATGGATACTGTGTATGAGACACCTAGGCCTGATGAGAAGAAGCTGTTGGCAAGGTTAATTGCATTTTAAAAGGATCCAGCAGATTCAGCACTTAAAAAGAGAATTGCAAAGATCTACAAAAATGGTAAAGAACTATGTGTGGTGGCTGGACACCCTCAGTTTGTAGAAGCTAAAAGGGAAGAGAAAGAGAGGATAAGGCAAGAAAATAAGCAAGCTGCCTTAGATGCTAAGAAGCTCAAACAAAAGAAGGAGCAAGCTGCTATCTTAGCCAAACTTCAAGCTGTGAAGGCTACAACTGAGATCTCTGCACAACCATCTATGATTGTTGAACCTTAAAATCAGAAAGTGCAAGATGAACCTCAATAGACAAAGAAACCAAGGTAAAAGCAAAGAATCAAGAGAAAATTGGACTTCAGTGATGAGGAAAAAGAAGACTCTATTCCCAAGAAGCCTACAACTACAACTCAAACATCAAAACCCTTTGTGGTATTTGAAGAATTCAAAGTGGTGGATCCAACAAGGAATATTCATGGTGAGCCAATTATTCCTAAGGATGAGCCAGTAAACTGGGATAGTTTGCCAATTCCTGAGCTAAATTTACCCATTTTCAAGCCAAAGAAGACAAAGACAAGAGCAAGCAAGAAAGTGAAGCATGTGATTCTTAAATCCAAGACCTCAATCAAAGCTAAATCTACAATCAACAAGGGTGACATGCTGTACATTTGTGACATCAAGGAGTTTTCTGACATAAACCTATACTTAGATGAATTGGAAGAAGTTAGAGGAAATGATGCTCACAGACATCTCCCTGAAAGGCTGGTATTCAAATGCAAGGGAGGAAGAGAGTTCATATGGCCACTTCACAGGATTCTCCTAGAAAGCCAATCTTTGCTAATAAAGGTCTACTCTTCATTCAAAAAGAATTATGGTTACAATGTGACTGTAAGAAGATTAGTTCTAAAGAAGATTGAGGAGCTGAGGAGTATTAGAGCCAAAGATGCACTTCCAAAAACTCTATCTATTCCCTTCACAGGAAAGAGAGTGCATCTGAGGCCCTATTGGCTGATGGAATTCAAGGATGAAAAAGGAGTTAGAAGATTCTTCAGATTGGAGGACCAATTGAGTATCTCTAGCAATGAGACTCTTTTGGAATTACAGGAAATGCTAGATCTCTCAGAAGCTGATGAACTTGAATTCCACAGATAACTCCAGAATCAAATTGAAGAAAATAACAGAAGGCTTGGGAAGAAATCCAGACAATCAAGAAAATAAATTTATCTGCTCAGACTAGAGGAGCACCTTGATATCAATTGTGAGCAATTTATTTGTGTACTTTACATTGTTCAATTTTTAGCAAATTGTAGCACTTATCAGTTTTATCTACTATTTTTCAATCTGTATCTTTAGGATGTTTTGTTATCATCAAGTTTCTCTTAATTTTTTGCTACAATTCTAGTAGACATAAATTGGGGGAGATTGTTAGGAATATATTGTGTACTTGATGATAAGTTGAACAAAATATCTTAGTAGATTTAACTTAGTGAATTTTGTAGCACCCGACGGATGATCAATTATAGTCCCGATGGATGATTCAATATAGTCCCGACGAATGACTAATTGATATTCACCGGGTGAGTAGCTTATGTAACAATAAGTACTGTAGCACATTTCTGTAAATAACTTTGTATAGATTCTGTAGTAGCTTATGAATCATGTAGACTGCTAGTAGATGTGCATAATAGGTTGATTAAATGTAAATATAAGATGTCTTGTAATTTTGCACAAATAAAATGGAGTCAAGTGATAAATGGCTACCCGACGGATGGTTAACAAAGCTACCCGACGGATGATCAACAAGGATACCCGACGGATAACAAGCATGTACCCGACGGATGATCAATTCAAATATCTGTTGACAGTGACAACACAGTCATATGCGTCGAGTGTTTGAAAAAGAAATGTGGCAGCCTTTTTAGCAGGATTTTGGGAACAAAGAAGCATTACCATTTTCATGCTATTATGAAGATATTCAAAGATGCTGGAATAGGGTAGTGAAGCAGCATGGAGTTAGACTTGATAGGTTTTGTTTTATTATCTTGTCTTATTACTATGTAAACTTGGTGATATATAAACCAAGTGTAGCAAGTAGAACAACTAACAAGACTAAGCAAATACATTCTCAGAGAAACATTTATAAGCCGAATCATGTAGCATTTCTCTGAAAGTTTAGTTGTTCATATTTGTAAGCAGCTGTGAGCTATTCAAGATTCACAGGGTTCTCACTCGATATATATATATATATATATATATATATATATATATATATATATATATATATATACGGTGGATACATTCAAATCCACAAGAAAGTTTTAAAGACCTGAGTTTTTATTACTTTGTGTTTGATTTATTTAACTCTTTATTCCGCACTTTGCAAATCAAACAGTTAGATATAAGTTACGTTAGAACCATTTTTCATAAATCTCAAAAAGAAGCTAGAATTACATTCAACACCCCCTTCTGTAATTCTTGTTGTATTGTTAGGGAATAACAACAAAAAGCAGCTTGAAGAGTGTGCAAGATCAAGGATGAAGATTAACTGATAAAGGAAGATCAAAGTTAACACAATATGCATAGATATGCTAAGCCAGAATTGGAAGATATACTTTTCCTTAAATGGAAACAACAAGTGACAGTTTACTAAAGCTAATAGCATGTCTTATTATACACTGTGTAAACCAGCAGTTAACTAAATTATAAAGTTAACACTGGTCCTTTGTTAGTTGTAACAAATTTATCAGGAACTCTTATATTTCTCTCAAGAAAGAAGCTAAGCTCTTTATCAAAAAAAGAGCCTAGAAATTTTGTAGCAAAACATTCTTAATTTTAATATAAAATTAAGTGAGTTTTGAAAGATCTGTGTTCTTTATTATTGCATGTTTAATTTCTGCATGAACACATTTCACTACAATTGATTAACTTTGTTCACAACCAAAATAGTTCAAGAAAAGCATCAAAAACACAAAAACACATTCACCCCCCCCCTCTGTGTGTAATTCATTACCTAACATATTTTACCAATTTCAGAAGAAATAACAGATAATGACTATAACAATTAAATAGCTGAAAAAATAGTCAAAGTCTGTGTAGAAACTCTGAGAGATGTGAAAATTTATTTTAAAGATGGCACAATCAACTTGCTAAAAAAAGTGATTGAAAATTACTCAACAATGGAGCTTGAAAGAGTGATTAGTTTGATGACTGGGAATGATACATTCACAAAAATGAGGAAGGTTGAACTGGCTAGAAGATTGAAAGAAAGATATGAAAGGCATGCAAGGGAGAAGGATGAGAATGAGGTAAATGCCATCAAAAAGGCTAAGGAGACAGAGATGTTTGAGAAAAGGTCAAATGAACTAAAAGCCAATAGGTTGAGTAGAGTTTCTTTAGATGATGTATTTCTGCATATCAAGACTCATAGATTATCAAGGTACGGGATAAAATATCTTGACAGTTACTCAATAAATGAATAGTTGAAACTGGTGGAAGCTCTAAGAGAGACTAAAATAATTCAAGAACTTGAGCGTCTTGTTAAACTCAAGGATTTGATTAGAGAACAACCAGGATTTGAAAACTTTAGCTGATTCTTGAAATTCAGTTCTCAATGTAACTGCAAGATGACTCTCATGTACCTGTACTTTGTCAATCTGTTAGTTTCTTTTTAAATTTTAGCTTGGGGATAGTCTTGTTATCAGGCTTGAATTTATGACAAGTAATATTCTCACAAATTGGGGAAGATCGTTGTGCAAGACGTGCATGTACATAACAAGACTAAGTCACCATGACAACCCTAAGATTTAGTTGTATGATAATCTTCTATATTTTTTAATTATACCTCTTGAGTCTATAAAAATGTTAAGAAGATTAGACTGGAAGATTTTTTCTATGAACATCCATCAAGCTAAGCAATAAACTCTGGAAGAAGATCAATCTTGATCATGCCTCAGAGAGAAGTGTAGGAACTTGGAATTGAATAATGTTGTTTTTGAAAAAAAATTCTAAGTCACAGATCAAGATGTAAAGGGATGTTTATCGAGAAGTTAGAATAAATTGTAGAGAAGTTAGGCTACTTGTAGAGATGTCAATATACTTATAGAGAAGTCATTTTACTTGTAGAGATGTTATTCTACTTGTAGAGAAGTCCAAGGCATGTAGAGAAGTGAAGATATTGACAAGTCAAAACTGCATGTAGAGAAGTGTAGATATCGACAAGTCAAAACTGCATGTAGAGAAGTGGAGATATTGACAAGTCAAAACTGCATGTGGAGAAATAGAGATATCGACAAGTCAAAACTGCATGTAGAGAAGTGGACATATCAACATGTCATAATACTTATAGAAAAGAAGAGAAATCGATAAGTCACTATACATATTGATATGTGACTTCTCGATACAGTAAAATAGATCTCGATAGCAGCTCAAAACTCAGAATACAGATAACTTGAAAGTTTTAGATTATCAGTCAACAAACTATTTTATCACTAAAATGGAAAGTCTACAAATACAGCTTGAAGAATGCAAGATCAATGGCCAAGATGAACTGGACAAAGGAGGGTCACAGACCTGTTAGATTGTATGTAGATTTGCTGAACTTAAACTAGAAATAGACAAAAAGGCTTTAGTAAATATGTTAGTCCATTTTATTGCAATTTCTGTAAATTGTGTATGTTGATCTATAAAACATGTCACGGGTCCTTTATTTAGAAGTAACAAAAACAGATCTAGAAATCTTGTATTCTCTCAAGAGAAGTAGTTGAGTTCTTATTTTCAAGAACACATATTTGTAGCACAGCTAATTTGATTTAATATAAATCAAGTGAGTTTTGATAATTACTTTGTGTCTGCTACATTGAGTTATTTATCACTAAAAATTCATAACTAGTTGTTAAAGTTCCATAGCCTAAATGCTTGAAGAAAATAAAAATCAAGAAAACACATTCACCCCCATCTCTGTTAAACTTCATACCTAACAGACAAGATATAGAGGTATGACCAACTCACTCTTTTACTCAAATCCAAATAAACAACATATAATATTCTCAAGATGCCATGTGCAAGGTTCAAAGTTGGTCTTAAAGAATCCAATCTTATAGCTATTAACAAGATTTTTAGATATCTTAAGGGACTACCAACTCTTAGAGTATCGTACCCTAAAGATAATGTGCTTAACATGTTTAACTATATAGACATAGATTACGCAGGTTGTAAGAAAGATAGGAGAATCATCTCTCGAAGCTGTCAACTTGAGTGAGATGAGAAGCATCTCAAGAAGCTATCTGATAAGTGGAATTTATATCCACTTGGAACGCTTCATATCGGCTTAAGTTTGTGTTTTGGACTCAAGTTTTTGGTATTTTTGATGTATTTTATGTTGAATCGCTTCAGGGCACTAGTCAGATGTGGAAATGAGCTTTCAAATGATTTTATGTTGATAAGAAATCAGGGAATGAAGTTGCGGAAGTTTGCACGAAGATCAGAGCAAGAATCAAGAAAATGCAGAAAATTCTCCTGAGAGCAGGCGCGCCCGCGCCTGAAGGAGCGTGCCCGCGCCCATATTGACAGATAGAGATTATTGACAGAATCAAGAAAGTACTTGGATTGAACGCTTATTCGTTAAAGTACGGGAAGAGGTGTGGAGGGTGAATAGCTAAATGGTTAAAAGGCTCTATAAAAACTAAGTAAAAGTGGCATCTACCTATTAGTAGGAGCCACCAAGGCTACTCTCTTACCTAGTAGGAGTCACTACCTTATAATATGGTTTAAAAACTAAGTACTAGAAATGGTCTTGTACTAGAAGGATCAACATGGAAGTAACAAGATCAAAAACTAAGTTAGGAGTGCACCTTGGTACACTTTAGGCACCACCACTCCTTTCTTAGCTCCTAGTAGGCACCACTAGCAAGAAAAACTAAGGCAATGGCTCCTCCAAGTGCACTCTAGGCGCCACCTTGGTTCCCTCTTACCTTGTAGGAGTCACCAAGATGTTTCTAGTGAAGAAACTAAATCAAGAACACCCTTTGGACATCGCATGACTTGTTGGCTCTTGAAACTAGTCAAAAACTCCACAAGGAAGCTTCTGGGCGCCACTTGATGTTCTTTATACCTTGTAGGAGCCACCAAGATGGTTTTGGTAAAGAAAATAAGTCCTAAACACCCTCTGGGCGCCACTTAGTATGTTGGTGCAAGAAACTAACTTAAAAAGTCACCTAACAAGGCTATAGGCGCCACCAAACTTCCCTTATACCTAGTAGGCACTACCAAGGGATTTTTGTGAAGATTTTAAGTGCCAAAACATCATTCTTGGTGCCACCAACACCAAGCGACAATTAGCAAACTTTATTGGAAATATAAATTAATTTATAAAGCTTACAATCAGCCACTCAAATTATTTATATGTACTAAGTCTACACAAAGAAGCAGATTCAATTCAGTGATTATGTTCTTCATCTACACCAACGAAGCTGAAGAAAGATACAGAGAGAGACAGAGAAGAAGATACACACATATATATATATATATCCGTTAAACTTTTCACCGCGGTTTAAATCTTGTATATTCATAAGGGGTATTATAATTGTTATCCGATAATTAAATCCTTGGACAAATAATTGTAAATTTTTTATACGATTTCATTTGTTAATTTTTATAGAGGCAAGTACATTTTTGTTCTTGGATTGTAGCTGGTAATTTATTTACCAGAGTTTAGCAACCCTTCGAGGATTTAGATATGAATAAATATTTCCATGAAATCTTGTGTTCTTCATTTTAATGTCATAAACACTATTTACCTCAAAAATACGAAACCACTAACCGAATACAAAATTATTTATCCGTAAAAGATTCAAAAGAATTTTTTAATTTAGTCAGTATCATATCCAACCCCCTTTTGTACGATACTTCGGGACCTAACAGGGCGAAGTCCTCTCGTGAGAAGGTACAAGGGCACATGTGTACCTCACACGCAACCCTTAGAGGCCTTTGCATGGTATAGTCAACTCGTGAAAAGGCATTCGGGCTCCTTTATACCTCACGTGTGACCCCTTAGGCATTGGCATGCATTGTGGCCTCATGATTGATGACACATATGAACCTCGCATGTGACCCTTAGGGCCTTAGCATGCGTTGTAGCCTCACGGCGCTTATACGTACGATTGTTAATCACCTGGCCATACATAGTGATGTTATCCATGCGACCCCATTGAGAGTTTGGCTATGGGTATTCATGGAGCTTTGATGCAGATATGACAATTAAGTGCCCCCCGAGAGATGAGCCTCGTTGGTCTTCAATAATGTGAAGGAACCCCAAAGGAGTTAGCTTGCAAATCTTCAAGTAGTAATTGGTCTTCAAATAGTTATAGTGATCCAATGTGGCCTCTAGAACGGGAGCACTAGTATAGTCGTAATGACCCCTAAGGCTCATAAGAAACCCCAAGATAGAGGGTAGCATCATTGGTAATGTCCTTTCCATATGACCCCTAGAAAGGGCTCACATGTCCTTGATATATTGATTTGAGATGTCACCTAGTCACGGGGTGTCTTTACTCCTGGACCCTCATCGAGATATTGATGAAATGTGACCCCAAATTGTGATGAGGCCTCATATTCGTTGTCATGCGATGGGACCCCTAAGTCAGATGCGACCCCTAGATGAGATGAGACCGCTAGTCTTCATTCATAGATGCATCATGATCCATTATGAGGGTAGGTTCATGTGCATTGTCCTAGCGGTATGACCCTAACATGGCTCACGTCTCCATTACATAGCGATTAGAGGTGACCCCTAGTCATGAGACCTCATGCCTTGGTAATTTATAATTGATAATTGGGCCCCTTAAGGAATGTAGGCCCATCGTGAGAGTTTGTTGGGCCTGTTTAGTATGGACCAATAGTATAACAATTATCTTTAGTTTGCTTTTTTAATTTTAATTTTAGCGTATATCAATATTGTACATTGTTTTTTTGCCTCATGCTCGTTACATTAACCACATCCAGATAATTATATGTAGTTTGGTTTTAATTTTATTATAGCCCTGGTGAATATTATTTGGTTTTAGATCGAATGAATAAAATACATTATATTATTTTAGCCCAATGACATAACATCGGCCAAGAAATTACTTTTTAAAATTTTATTATATTTAAGTCTGGTTCAATAGTTTTTTTTTACCCGGGTCAATAGTATTTATTATTTTTTAGCCCAAAATAGAAAATCCAAATAACTATATTTAGTTTAATTATATTTTTTTATTTAAGATTAGGTCAATAGTATAGTTTTGTATAGTCCGGGTGAATAATATATATTATTTTATTAAAACCGAGACCATAAGACAAATTATACTCCTATTTATATTTCTATAATTATATTGTGAATATTAATATGTTTAAGAGAGTTTTTTTTATTTTAAAGATTATAATTACAGGTGACCAAACCGACTACCAACAAAACTCTTATTATTTCGTCTTTAATATAATAGTGTATATATATATAGACGTAACTTCAAGTTGAACTAACTTATATTACGTGCGATGCATGAATATTTTGTTATATAATTATTTACGATATAATATTTTATATGAATTTTTCAAATTTCTTGTTTGATTATTTTGTATTTCAGTATCTTTTTTTATATGTATTTACTCTCTCAATACCGACAGAGAAAATTTGTGAGTTTAATAACATTTCAATTAAAATAATATATTACTATTTTTGTAATATTTTATTATGATTACGCTGTAACTTATGAATTCGGGGAAGGAGCTCGAAGTTGGAATTATCATAGATGACCTGACGAATAGTTACAAATTAAAGTAGCTTTGTTCGACAATTGGTCGACGAATAGTTACAAATTAAAGTAGCTTTGTTCGAAAATAATGATTTCTTTTAAGAATATCAAATCGGGGTTCTTTGTTTCGCGTAGGAGGTCTGGTAGTATGTTGCGTGGGCAAATCTTGAATTAATATTCTTTTGGTTAAGTACAGTGCATAGTTAATATCTTTTGTAAGTCGAGATAGACTTGAAAATCAATTGCTTTAATATTATATTAATTTTTAAGGATAATTAAATAAAAATAATTATGTTAATTAATAAGGGTAACTAAGTAATTTCATCAAGTATCGACCGACCGACCGACTACCAATTTTTTAATGTTCCGTTTTATTATAATATAGTAAAGATAAATATATTTTTATAAATGTATACTTATGCTCACAATATACACTTTTTTCTTTTTCTATATCATTTTATTTTTTGAAACAAGTTTTAAGAACATTTTTTAATTTTAGTTTACATTAGTGAAACAATCATAAGGTTAAAATTCATAAATATTTAATCTTATAATTGTCGATATTGAAATTTTATTTAATTTTCGATTTAGTTTGATCATTATGTTTAATAAATGGTTATGTTACATCTTCGGCCAAAATATTTATTTGGTTCAAGTCTATAAGAAAATGCCTATAAGGTCTTATATTTCATAAGCGGTGATTTAATTTACGTTATATCAAATATGTGGCCAACTCTACATGCATAATATATAACCCGAAATTACGTATCTCTAAACTAAATATGAATCCTCAACATACATTTACAACCCACCATTTTATGTATGTATAAACACATTAACTCATGTATTTTATTCTCAATCTTCAATTAATGAGTCATTACTAAGATATTCATGGATCTTATAAGGCCTTGCTCACATCAACTTCGGTCTACTTTGATGATAAGTTCATCAATTATTTATGTGTATTCACCAATATCCTCGAAGTTTCGAATTATTAACATTAATTTTCAAAATTACAAATAGCGAAATCGCCGATTAAGTCTCTTTCATCTTTGACTAGTAATGTAACTTGACCTTTTAATGGGATTTTATCTCTAGATCTTGCTATTTTACCGTACAAACAAAATTAAAGATAAAATGCGGTATTGCAGATGACATATTCATATTATATGTGACATGATATATACAACGCGTTTTTTGTTCAGGTAATATGGTATAGTGTATCCCTGAAACACTAAAGACGAACTAACTATTTTAGCGTGTAAATATGGTCTCTCCCTTTTAAATTTGGTTATATAGGACCATCACCCATCATAGTTTCATCAATTTATAATAAATTAATATTAATGTTGATATTTATTATTATATCAATTTGTATATGTCCATTGTCTAATAAAATATATACATAATGTAATATTATTTGTTACATTTAACTTATTCATTGTCTGATCAATGAACTTTTTTAGTTTTGATCAAAAATTGAACTAGAAATCATTATTTTCTTTTTTTATTTGAGTTTTACGAACTATTAAATTGTTGATCGGAGTGCTATCAAATTATATCACTATTACTCCATGATCGATATTCAGATGCAAATAGACAGAGACGTTTGGAAATAAAACTCAAGATCGGCTCGTTAATTGAACTCAATTCAGCATGTTTCCTAAAATGATCCAGTCTTGAACATCAAAATCTACTCTGGTTTGGAACCGGAGTCAAGCCGAGTATTTTATTTGTTTGTCTCGACCTAGTCCATTTAGCTCGACTTCAATTTTGAGATCTACTCAAACTGGGCTAATTTGACTCATCAACTTACATAAAACTTGTGTGTTATAAATAATAAAATATTACTAATCTCTTATATATTTTTAAATAAAAAAATAACTTCTTCATTAAATATTTTGAAAAAACATCTTTATACGTATTTTAAGGTAAACTATGTGACTTATTAAAAAAGAAATATAGATTAAGATGTTTAAATTCTTGGATAAAATAATATACATATTCTTTTAACTATTAACGCACTTAGAGTACCAAAAATTGTAGCCAAATATTAAAAATTACTTGTTTAGTTAAATACATTAAACTTATATCATTAAAATCAGACAGATTGTGTTGTTCAGTATAACCAAATTTAAAAGGGAGAGGTATAGAATGTCTAAAGACACAAATATGACTTTATTTATCTATTATATACGTTAGTGCATTTTTAGTATTTAAATAATATGTTATACCATTTATGTGACAAGAGATATGTTGTATTGTCTCACGTATTATGTGGATTCGTCATTTACAACATCGTGTTTTATTTTGAATCTTTTTTGTACGGTGAAAGAGCAAGATCGAAAGATTAAATCCCATTAAAATGTTAAGCTACATCACTGGTCAGGGATGTAAGTCATTTAAATCGAATATTTCGTTGTTTTTAATTTGGGAAATTCGCATTGATAGTTCGAAACTTCGAGGACATTAGTGAACTTATCATCAAAGTATATCGTAGTTGATAATGTTAGCGAGACTTTATAAGATCCACAAATATTTGAGTATTGACTTTATTAATAGAAGATCGAGAATATAATATATGGGCTAATGTGTCTAGGCGCCCTCTCCCTGGAAATCTTATGCAAGTGAGCATTTTCATAATATATGATTTTGTTGTCGTTTGATTAAATATTTGTCCATCCATATTAATTTTTTAACCACAGTGAGTGCATCTCCAAAATATTGCATCAATTTAATGTAACTTTTATAGTAGTTTGATATAAAAATCACATCAAAATTTAGATAATCTCCAACCCATCTACACTAAAAAGAAATCATTTTTGTTTTGAAAGCATATTCTTTTTCTTTTTTAAAATTCATGTGAATATAGTTATACTAATTAAATTATACATATTAGTCTGTATTTACTTGAGGATTGAGCTAAAGAGGTTGCATCTTGCATGCATGTATAATTTATATCATTTTTAATTATTAAGGGAATTTATTATTGAAAATCATGCAAGTATGTATCAAAATTATATTATTCATTATCACATGAAGGAGTAACAATTTCAATCAAATTTCAACTTTTTAAAATTAATAAACCATAAACAAAATTATTAAATAAGACAATGAGAACAAAAAAAATATAAAGTTATTTCGGTACAAAAGAAATGATTTATTTTTAAATGATAGAAGGATAATATTGAAATTTTGGAAAACTTTATAAATTTTGGTGTAACACCAAATGTGATGTTATTCTGGTGTCACACCCAAAATGGTGTGATTTTTAAAGTTGGGTTAGAGTAAACTTTTACGCCAAAATAGTGTAAACGTATATTTTTAGAGTTTTATTGAAGTCGGTGTGAGGTATAATACCGCAGTACGGTGGAATTACACTTTTACCCTCCATTACATACTATTACATATTGTAGTTATAAAAGGAAAATTCGTACTACGAAATGATACCGCATTATATAATGAAGGGTGAAAAAGTAAATACTCAGTATAATACCGTAGCACAGTATGGTTAAAATTCATGATTGTCGGATCTTCAATTCAACTACAACAAAATTATGTGTTATGAAAATGGTCTATGACATACGGTTATTAGGGATCGGTGTCATGTGTTTATACATACATAAGATGGTGGGTTGTGCTGATATATTAAAGAATAATATTTTGATTAGATATATGTAACTTTGATATTCGGGTAACGCATTACGTGAGATTGTTGGAGACCAGCGTCATGTGTATATACATAGGATTGTGGGTTGTGCAACGATTCATATTTAGATTAAAGATATGCAAATTCTATTAACGTATTATGTGGACCACATAAAATTTTTTATCGTAGGGAATCCGCAGCTGCTACCCTTCGAATGCGTAGTGGGTAAACCCCACGGGATCACGCAATAGCCTGCAAACCACATGAACCAAGGTAAACCGCATTTAAGCGATAAACTCTGGCTTAGGAGACATAATAATAATTCTCCTATCGTGGGATTCGAACCTGTGACCAAGAGGATATTTATCCCTATTTAACCAACTGAGTCAACCCTTGCGGCATGGACCACATATTTGATTCAAAGTAAATCAAACCATTTCTTAAGAAATATGGTCATATATATGGCATTATTAACTAAAAAATATTGGCTAATATTAAATCATGTAATAAATTTTCATTTGGGGATTAATGCATACAAATTGTATATCTAAATATCAAAATTAATATTTTAATAAATATTATTTACGTACTAATTATTCATTCAAATATTCCTGATTACACCAAAAATACATAAATCGATACTAAAATATTTTTTTAATTTTTAGAACATTGATCAATACCGATAAGAGTCAATTCCTAAATGGCTAAGTGTAGTCCGAAGTATAGGGATCATAACATATCGTGGAAGAGCGTTAACTCATTTTAAAACGAACCTAAGCACACAATACATGTGTGTGTATTATATCATTTTCTAATATTGCTTAACGTAATACGTGGGTAGAAAGGACATCATATTTGATTCAAGGTAAATCAAATCATTGCTTATGAGGCATAAATTTATATATAATATTATTAATTCGAATAATTATACTGAAAATACACAAATTAATATTAAAATAAATTTTTGATTTTTTGAACATCGATCAGTGTCAGATAACAAATGATTCCTAATGGCTCGGTCGAGTCCAAAGTCAGGAGACCGTAACGTATCGTGAAAGAGCAGGTTAACCCATTTTAAAAAAAAAACAAGCACGCAATACATGTGTATGTATTATCGGGTAAATGAGCAAATTCGTCACTTTACAATACCAAAACTTTCGCTTAGGTCACCGGCCCTTAAAAATTTTCAGTCAAACACTTAAACAATAAAAATATTTTAAATAGGTTACTGCCGTTAATTTGATTAACGGAAAAGTGACGTGTAAATGATTTAACATCAAGTTTCATAGCGAATTCATCAATGAACTTTGTATCATTTTCAATTAGGTTACCGGCAATTTTTTTCAAAAAGTTATTTTTTTTTCTTTTAAAAGAGGAATTTAAATAATTTTTTTAAAAATTTGAATTGATTAAATAACATATTTTTTTTGATATTTTTTCAACATCGATGATTGTATCCGACTAATATATTTTTTGAATGTTTATTTTTTTCCCGAATAATAAGACTTTAATTAAAAATTGTACATACTTATTTTTTTAATATTCTTGAAAATCGATATAATCATTTGTTTGATCTTAAAAATTTGTTTCAACATGTTTGATCCAACAAACGGCATTTTGTTACAAATTTAAAGCATGAAATTTTTAGAGAATGAAAAAATATTTTCAAAAAAATCATATTTAATAAATTATGGTTTACGATAATTTTTCTACCATTTGTTTTAAGTGATTAAAATTAAAGATTTTTTTTAAAAAAATAGACCTATTAAATTTATTATATTCAATTTTATTTTAGAAAAGGCTAAGATCTGTCTTAATTTTTTTTAACCATAAAAATGATATTTTCTGGACAAACTTAGAGTACGAAACTTATGAGAATAAAAAACTCTACCTAAAAAGAATAATATCAATAAATTTTGACTTATGATAATTTTTCTAATGAATTTGTTTAAGTGGTTATTATATAAGAAAATTTTAAAATAAAATGTACCCCTTAAATTTAGAATAAAATATATTTTTTATTTTTGTATGTGTATATTTCAATTAATTCAATAAAATATAATAATCTGTTTTTTAAAAAATAAAATTTTGATTAAAAATAAAAATAAATTTTTTTTTTTTGCGATTGAGTAATCAATTTGAAAGTTTTCAGATTGTTTAACGAATCTTCCTTAATAATCAACACCTTGTCACGATCGTGCAAAAATTTTGGAGTTTAGTAATGTGATTGAATATTTTATATAATTCAATAACGCGATTGAAAACCATTTTGGACTGGTCACCCAAGTGAAGTTTTAATATTATACACTAGTAGAGATGCACAAAAGACCCACCGGGCCGGACTTTTCGGGATTTGACTTTGACCGGGGCGGGCCGGACTTTCCGAAAATGTCAGAGCCCGTTTGGGCCCTGGATGCGGGCCTAACCAGACTTTTTTTCGGGCCGGATCGGATCGGGCCGGGCTTTTTTCTAATTTAAATTGGATCGAGTTTTATTAGAAATTCCGAAGACTACATATGTTAGCAACTAGATCATCGTAAAAATATATTAGTTTACATGGAATATTTTATGAAAACATTATTTCGTTGAAAATATTTAAATTCGGCAAAAAATAAACATGTTTATAGAATAATATGTTTTATCATTGTTATCCAAATATATATATAGTGTAGTTACTATATCTTCTTTTATTATTTATGCAATGAAATATATAAATAATATTATTAATCAGAAATATGTAAATATATATGTGTTTAAAGTATTATTTATATTTATAGTAAATGTGATTCATAAATATATAAGAAAATATATTAGGATTATCAGATTTTAACCGAGTTTTTTCGGGTTTTTAATCGGGCCGGACCGGGCCGAAGTTCAGGTTTTTAACCGGGCCGGACCGGGTTTTACTTAAAAATATAGGGCCTGTCAAGGCCCTAAATCCGGGCCGGGACCGGACCTGACTTTGACCGAATCAGGCTTGACCGAGTTTTGATCGGATCAGATGGGCCAGATTTTCTGGATTTTTTGTGCAGCAATGAATTTGCTCATTTAACCGTGTATTATTTTTTCTGATATTACCTTTAAAGCAAACTTAACCCATCCCTATTTAATTTAATCAGTTTGAAAAAGAAACGTTTATATCATCTCTCTCTGTATTTTCTCTCAAGTTCCGTCAAAATCCCTAAACCTAACCAAACTTATTTCTAACTTTCTCACGATTATTCGATACATTCACGCTTCTTCAGATCTCGATCTCTTCAAATTCGGGTAATTGTTTTATTTTGTTTTCTTTTATGCTCTTGAATCTGATTTACGCGGTTTTTTGGTGTGTTTTTTTTATGATTTTAGCTGCGATTTTGATTGAAAATAGGTATCTAATTTATGTTGACTTGTTTGAATTTAGATTAAATTGATCTGCTCCAAGTTGAGGTTGAGGTCTAGGTTTTGATGCATATGCGTTGATTTGTTTTCCATAAGTTTGAGTATTTATTCTAGTTTTTGAGGAAAAAACAAAGTGATGCTCATATGAATCGTTCTGCGTATAGAATACTTTGTTTAAGTTTAATGAGGATCGTGTTTAGATCAAGTTAATTCTCGGTTGATTGGCTGAATTGTGCTTATTCCTTGGGCAGTGATTAATTTTATGATATTAATCTCGAGAGCTACTATGTTTATAAGTTGTTGACTTCACGTAAAATGTATTTGACTTCTGTATAAAACTTGATATTTGTATTGACTTCTGAGTATAAAGTTTAATTGCAAAGCAAAATATATCTAATTCGATGATCTTGTTTGCTTTTTTCTTTTGAGGTTATCTGCAATCCTATGGCTCTTGCACAAACGTATCGGTCTCAAGTTGGACCTTTTCGTGGTGACCACAGGCCTTCTTTCAACAGAAACTACCATCATTTGATTCCTAACGTTGCACCTTCCATGAACACTAGCTACAATGTCCCTGACAACTTTTTATGCAACTACAGCAATTCTTATGATACTTCAAGAAATCTCTGGGAGCACAATAGTTACAGTAGATATGCTGAGGCTGAAGTACCTGCTACAAAAAGGAGAAGAACATCCACTTCTGACTGGAAAAGTAGTATGAGACCATATATCCAGCCTTGTACGTTTGAAATTGGCCCTTCAGCAAACAGAAACGGTTCTGTTCGTATGGGGAGTATAAGACCTAATGCCAATCAACCTCCTAGCTGTAAACGTGGCCGTTCAAAGTTTGAAGATAAGGATTTGGTATTTATGTCAAGGGATGAAATTGAGAGATGCTCTCCTTCGAGGAAAGATGGAATTGATGCACTACAAGAGACCCGCCTCCGATATTCATATTGCCATTTCCTTCAGAATCTTGGAATTCAGCTAGAATTGTAAGTTCAATTATATTATTTAATAATTTGTGTATATTGTCTTAATGTACTTTCTTGTCCATTTTGTTTTATCAAAACTGATGATGTTTTTGGAATTTTGGCAGACCACAAACCACTATCGGAACAGCTATGGTCCTGTGCCACCGTTTTTTTGTTCGAAAGTCCCATGCGTGCCATGATAGATTTGTGAGTATCTGGATATATAATCATAAAGTTGATAGATTCATGATCTGCCTTTTCCCTTTTTGTTGTTTTATATTCATGTAGTTTCCTGATATTTCAAATTTAATTTAATATTACATTCTTTTTTATGCGTGATCCTGTGTTTTATATCACCTACTTGTTCTTTATACCAGTTCCTTCCCAAAAATTACTTAGTTGCAAATAAATTCCTAACTAGGTCCATTTTGCAGCTGATATCTACTGCTGCTCTTTTCCTTGCTGCAAAAAGTGAAGAGACAGCATGCCCTCTGAACAACGTATTGAGAGCTTCATGTGAAATTCTTCATAACCAGGACTTTGATTTTCTCTTGTACCGTTTTCCAGTGGTGAGTATCTTAAACCTTCAAAACTCTGCGCAACTTTTTTACTTCTGTTTTTCTGGGGTGGAGTCCATTTTTCTGGGGTGGAGTTGGGGAAAGTGTTGTCTTGAGGCTTTTTCACGATAGGGGGAGGCACACAACACCATTATCTCATCACCATGTCTACTTGTCAAGTATTATTCTTCCGGAAACTTGTATGAGATTTTCATTATCACATTTCATATATGCCATCATATAATTCTGATAAATAAAGGAATGTTTTTTTTTTAAAATTTAATATGCTTTTTCTAAGTTGAGTTTCTCATAAACAGGGTTGGTTCGAACAGTACCGCGAAAGAGTGATCGAGGCTGAGCAAATAATATTAACAACTTTGAATTTTGAGCTGAATGTTCAGCATCCTTATGCCTCTCTAACATCTACACTTGATAAATTGGGCCTGTCCCAGTCATTTTTGGTGAATCTGGCACTTAGCTTGGTTAGCGAGGGGTAAGCCTTGTGCTGTTTCCGATCTCTTCCACATTTAATCTTCTGTTCTGTAAGTTTATTGTCAGGCGACCTCTCTTTCTTGATGGCGTTGATAATGTGACCATGAATGTTCTTATGCATATCATAATGTTGTATGTCGTAATTTGACCAACCTTCCCCTGCTGTCGGGTATTTTGCTTTGGCACATATAAATTTTTCAGCGGAAAGAGTTTTGTGTAGGACCAAAAATCCAATTCATACATGCATTTTCATGAGCTTTGAAATATGGAGGTGATTGTTAAAATCTCCTTCAAAATTAAATGTCACTTGAGGCTTGGGTATACTGCTGTGGGGAAGTTGCTCCCTTCTTGTCCCCATTTCTTGTTAATATTCTCAAAATTTTCCAATATATGTTGTTAATTACTTATCTACATAGTCATTGTAGCATGCTGTATTGATTTGTTTGGATTAACATACAATTGCAGGGTTTATAGAGGATTAGCATGCTTGCCTGTATGAATGATATTAGCTGGTGGTTGATATGCTGTTCACATAAAGTTTTAAATTCTCATCTGAAGTTGATCCTGGGATGTTGTGTGGATGCCTTATAGATGCATGCACATTAATAGGCTGTACAAATAGCTATAGAAGAATCCCCAGTTCTTATAGAAGCAGTTCTGCCAAATGCTTTTTAGCAATATCTTGTTTTCAAGGAATGTGGCTCCTTGGGAATATTCAAATTATATTCTATTTACTAGCGCTGGATCTTTGCATCGGGTGTTGATGAAATGCTATCTACTCGAGAAATTGAATCATGACTCCCTTTAGACTACCTGGCATAACATGTGTTTGGCCAATACTTCCTGAAAAGTAGTTATCTCCTTGACATATCCCTCCTAAAAACAGAAAGACCAGCAAGCTTGATGTTCATCTTTTTAAAATTCCCATAGATATTTGTGCTGTCCCAGCTTTCTGGGTTCTAGAAATATTATAGATACGAGAGTTGTAAAAGCTGCGGTGGATCAACACCAAGCATGCTTATATGTGGGGTTTTAGGACTTGAACTGGCGTCAGTATATCAAGCGTTAGTGAAGATTTAGTTATGATTGCAGAACTCAGGTTGAAAGCAGAAGGTTTGTGAATCTGAACAGTTGACCTCTAGCTAGTGTGTCAAATAAACATATTAGTGGAGAATTATAATGGGAGGGCAAGGCATACAATCTCTACGTGTAACCTTAGAGATGGGTAAGGTACAACATTAATCTCTACATGCATACACCGACATATAACCAGAAGGGAACAGGGAAGGTAATATTTTTTTACTGAGATTCCGTCATGTGGGAAGATGAGGGATCCTCTTCCTACATGGCGGAAGTGGGACTATAATTAATATACACACTGAGTCCAAGAGGGGGAGAGATGGGGACAGGCATGTCCACACACATCTATGCTCCCAAATACATATTTTCTAGTAAAAACATCTCCAACGTTTTTTCTAAATTCTCCTATCGTAGGGAATGATAAAGAGAACAGGTTGTTAGTACTGTAAATTTGTGCAAAGAATCTGAATTTTTTTGAAGAGGCGTTCCATCGTAACTTACAGTAGTCTTTATTTCATTTATAACTTATTTAAATGTTCTGAAAAGATTTATAAACTTTCTCTATCTTTTACAAGCCTATTTCGTTGTTGAATAGTTTTTCGAGCACGGGAAAATCAATGTGAACATGTTCAGTCTCCTTTCAAGGTGGCCAACTTATGTCGTTCACTCTCCTTTCAAGGTGGCTAATTTCTGTCACGCATTTCTGTCACCTCAGTATATATATATTCCTTTCAGAATTAAGTTATTTGGTAGGTACACATGGAAAATATATATGAATTTATTTAACATTATTATTTTTGGAAATGTAAATTAGTATATATCTACTATTCTAATTCCTACTTTGAATTATTGATTTTGCACCTGACTAATTAAGTTTGAGACAGTTATATGTTTTTTAATTCTCTTTCAACACATCACAAAGTTGCACGAAATACATAAATGTTGACAAATTTTCAAGTTTGTATAATCATTGTACTGTGATCTTCAGGATATTTGTTTTCCTATTTACTTGTACATATATAGGAGTGTGTTCAACTTCAAGCTTTCTTAGGCTACAAACTCTACAGACCTGTCGAATTCACCAATAACGACACGTGACACGGCATGCACTAAAAGCAAGCAGTACGAGTTCACCAAATAATTTGAAAATAAAATTAAATTAAGAATCTGCGTTTATATCGGTGAATTGTAATTAATATGTTATAATTACATTGTATTTTGCTGAATATTATAATTTTTTTTGTATTATTACTATTTTATTTTCTGAATTTTTGGTGAATCCTAAAACTGTTGCATCCTAAAACTGTTGCATCCTTTGTCAATAATTCTGGAGGTTTGTAGAGTTTGTGGGCCAAAAGTTTTCTAGTAGAACGTGCCCTGTATATATATATATATGAAATATATATAAACTTCTTCACCCCTCGTTTTCTTAAAATTTAATCTGAGTTATGCACATATATAATGAGATTAAACTCTCATGTTTCTTATGATATATTTGGTGTGCCATGCCTTGCTTGGAGCTTCACCATCGTATTGCAAAAACATGTGCTTGTAGAACTGATGGGAATATGCTACAGTAGCATGGAAGGGAAGAGAATATTATACTACAGTAGCATGGCAACTAATGGGACAAATCTAGTCAGAGTGATGCTTATTATGAAGAGCATAACTTTTGGTTCTAAATATAGGGGGAACTTTGGGAAATTTTCGTCACTTCCAGAAAGCAACAGAGTCGATTGTTTTAAAAGTCATTGGCCAGTTATGTGTCAAGAAGATGAAACCAAACCTTGATCTGTTGGTTTATGCCAGACTGTATGATCAGTAATCATGTTACTTATATTTGCACTATACATGCATCCATTTACAGTAACGAGAAAATTGGAGGTTGGCCTTCATTTTCAGTCTAAAAACAGCCCATTCTGGCATTTCTTTAATATTTTATGTTCCCTACGCATTATTTTTCCACCTATTCAAACTGAGCAAGTTGCTGGAGTTAAAATTTTTGCTGCTATTGGGCTAGGAGTGGGAGTTGGTGTTCTATCTAGATTGCTATATGATGTTTGCTATATTTTACATACTATCAACAAATCTGCAGAAGATTCTTGGAAATAATCCACCTGATGCTGCTTCCGTAGTGGGTAAGAAAAATGATTTGTCTTATTACATCTCGGGACTTGCTTGGACTATTTTTATTTTGATTTACCGTATAATATCGTGTAAGTTGTAGCAGCAGGCAATTTGTGAAAGTGTGATACTTATATGGTTTGTGTCATTGTGACAACTGACAATATACTATGTTGCACGAGATCCTGTTATCCCTGATGGTTTGTTTTATCGTTCAATTCCTTCTCCGAGCAATGCTCATCATTCGTTTCGTGCTAGGCTAACTTTAAGTTTGTTGTTGTATAGGCTTAGGAGCTCTCTCTGGTTACAGTTCAAACCCCATCAGATAGCTGCTGGAGCTGCATATCTTGCTGCGAAGTCTATGAACATGGATCTGACTTCTTCTCAGCATGTGTGGCAGGAGTTCGAGACGCCGCCCTCTATACTTAAAGGTATGCATTCATCTGGTTTTGCCTACCATCTAAAGCTGTTCTGATTCAAAGGGCATATTACTTGCAAGTTTCCATGCAGACTTTATCTTGTACAGTAGTAATTCACAATTAAACTATTACTTCCAAGTGAATCAGTTTTATTCAGTGTTGTTTACTCTTTTCTTTGACCAGATGTCGTGCAGCAATTAGTAGAGCTCTTTTAGATCGTATGGAGGACAAATTACAGTACGAAGGTGGCATGTATTCTGCGGGTGTATGTTAGTGTAGTATATCATTCATATACAAGATGTATCATTCCAAGATCATCAGTGTTTTAGGTTTATGTAAAGGCAATGCACGAGAGTTAAAAGAGTTACTACTGATTGAAGGAAATTTCAATCTATTACTGTATTATACGTATGTTGGCGTGAAAGAAAAGATTTAAATATTATGTTATTGTAATTTTGGTTGATCCAAAGCTTTGGGGGCACTATGGTCTTAACTATGTTATGTGTTGGTGGTAGAATATTAATTTATGATCATATTGTTAGTCTCTGACAACCTAACAGAAGTTAAATAGAATTTTGGTTATTTTTTAGAAATTTAAAATCTCTTTTGAATATATATATATATATAGGCCTTTGAATTCAAGAGAGAATCTTTTTATATAGAGAACTGTAGAGAACTTTTGATTCTGTTATAGTTTTTTATCAAATTTGTTGCTAATGTAGAATAATAATTATATTTAAATATAATAAAATGTTTAACAATTGAAATTTTTTAAAAAAATTGATTTTAAATTTGATTCTATTGTGAAATAATTTGGGGTAAGTGTAGTTTTACTGTGATTCTACTACAGATCCATTTTAAATTATTTCATCAGATTTCAATAATTTTTTAAATAAAAACATGTGCAACTTTGTTTTTAATTTGATAATTAAAATTTGTAACTATATATGATGAGAAATGAAAAAAAATTGTGCATTTACATTTTTTTGCATAATAGTTCTCTACGGACCTCTGTCAAAGGGAGTCCTCCATGGATTGCCTCCCTCTATATATATATTGAATATATATATATATAGTATTGTTCCACTATATATATATAGTGTTCCACTAGAAATATCCTTATAATGAAAAATAGAAATTAAAATAAAAAATTTCTAAATCACGTCGAAATATAGCAGATACGGTATTCAAATCGATTGTTGGTAGATGGACAAAAATACAATGAAGTCGAATTTTTTTAAAAAAAATTATCGTTTGACGGGAAAAATCAAATTAAAAACGGAGGGAAAAGCTGAGATTTTGTGTGTGAGGGTGTAGTTTAATTCTGTGTGCTATTTGTAGGGGAGGCATTAGATTAGATTGATCTAAGGGTGCAGATTAGTTTCTAGTTTTCATTTAAGCTTTATTTTCATTTGAACAAATACATACATATATATATATATATAGTCAGGTTACCATTATTTTATCGGAGACTACCTATGTTCCACAATCAAAACACTATAAAATATATTATTTTGTGAAGTATGTTCAACAAATATCACTAATTCATTAAAATTATTGAAGATCCTTTAAGTTTAATAAGTAGAGTGTGTATGTTCTGCAAGCTAAACAAATGTTCTAGAAGCTATACCTGTTTCGTAAAATAAAACATTGTGTAATGTTCTACATGCAGTACATAAATGATATTCAAGATTTTGAATAAAATAATGATTTTTGCAGAACATGATTCACAAAATAATAAGTTTTGCAATGTTTTTATGCAAGATTTTACTTGGAGAACATAAGTGGTCTCCAAGTCCCCAATAAAAACGTTTTCTCCGTAGAATTTAACTATATATATATATATAACTCCGAGTGAATATGCAGTAGTGCGGATTAAGAGAGTTTAAGTAGTTAAGCACAAAGTAATTAAACAATACGGTTTAAAAACTTTCTGGTGGATTGATCTTTCCACTAGAGATATATATAGATTCGAGAACTCTGTGATGCAAGAATGCATACAGCTGCTTACAAGCGTTTTTCTTTATTTAACTAATATTCTTCACTTATTCGATTGATAGATAACACTTGTTACACTTGGTTTATATACTACCAAGTTACATATGTATAAGACGAACAGTTAAAACAAGAATCTAGGTATATTCACATGTTGCTTCATTTCTCTATCCAACATCTTTGAATATCTTCAGTTAAGCATGGAAATGGAAATGTTTCTTTGTTCTCTAAAACCTGCAAACAGGCTGTCAAATTCCTTTTTATACAATCAACCCATATGACTTTCAAGTCGCTTTCAACTGCTATTTGAATATGTTCTCCTTTGAGACTTCAAGATTATCTGTTGATACTTTTCTTAGTTATCTGTTGAGTCTCAAGTGGCTTATCCGTTGAAAGTGTCTTGAGTTATCTGTTGTGTTAGGTCACACACACTGTAGAAGGGGGTTGAATACAGTGTATATCACAATCAAATCGAATTCTAATAACACAAGTAACAGAAAACATACTTTATTCAAAGCAATAAACTCTGTTACAATATGAAACTGTCCTCTCTCAGTGATGAACAAATATCACGAGAGCTGCTAGGGTTACAATGAATAATATTCTCGATAATGATAACACTTATAGCATAAACCCTATGTCTGTGTTTATATACTACACAGTTACAAGATAATCGCTAATTGATATGGAATATAATTCTGCTTCCTAAAATATATCAATCAGATATCTTTTCTTCCAAGTATTTCATTCTTCATAGAATTCCTTCTTCATGCATATCTCTTCTTACGTTTGTCTTGATCTTCTTTCCTTTCAATCAGCCGCCTTCCTTATCTGAACGTTTCCTTTAAGTCCTGATATTATCTCCTGATAAATATCTCCTGAACCTTAATTACTGATGACTTAAGTTCTGACTTCAGTATAAGTGCTGATTTCAGTGAAGTACTGATTTGTCCTGTTTAAATAAGATCTGAAAACTAAACATAAATCATATTAGTCATGACATTATCAAATATATCTAACAATCTCCCCCAACTTGTAAATTAGCATAATATACAAGTTTAACAGATATTTGATAATGTCAAAAACATTAAGTACAAATGCATGAGAAATTAACTAGATAACTATAACTTACAGTCCTTAAAGCTTTACCAGCTTTAACTTCTGATAACAGCTTCAGTCTGTATATATATCAGAATTTGAGCAGTTGTAGATCTTGACTTGGCTTCACTTTCTGATCTCTCTGATGTCAGGAGTTGTTCTAAGATAGTTCTTTAACAAACATCTCTCAGCATATCTGAGTTCATCAATCATCCTCCTTTTAGCATCTTTAAGCTCTGCAGAATCTTCACCAGTTTGGAAGATAGCAGCTCTGAGATCATTAATTCTAGCTTTCCTTATGTCCTGATCCAGTCTGATCAAATACGCATTGTCAGACTCAAGATTGAATTCTACAGCCTTATAACCCAGAAAGGTAGTTATAATCTTAGCAGAGTTAGGCTTCATCTCAACAATATCACCCTTGTGATCTCTGTACTTTGGAAGATATGTGCTGTCAGACTTTACAGAATAAAGCCTTTTCTGTCTCTGAATTTGATTCTTCAAATAGTTTGCAGCACTTTCTGTTATTCTGTCATTCACTTGAAATAAAAATAAAACATGTTCCAGTTATTCAAAATACTTCAGTGGAATAACATTTTCCCTTATATGATAAACCCTACCATCTGTCATGAAGTATAACAATATGTGTTCTTTCAAGTAGGTATGGTAAACCATTTGTACAGATTCTAGTTGATTCAATCTTTCAGGAGTTGCTCCAACACCTGGTTCACTTAAGGAAGTTGGATCATTGATTGTGTTCTGTACTCTTCTTTCATCAACACTACCCAATCCAGATTTATGTCTTGCTTCCTTTCCAGTAACCACTCTTGCTTCAAAACCACTTGATGCAGCCTTCAAAGATTGAGTCTGTTTGGCTTTGGTGAAACCTGGTAGGAGTAACTTTGAAGATTTAACATGAGCAATGTCAGAGGTTTCCTTTTCCTTATCTTCTAATATCAAGTCAACTTGAGCGATGTCAGAGATTACTTACTTCTTTGTAATATCAGAACTAACTAAATCTTGACTCTGAACAACTTGAGCCATGTCAGAGGTTGTCTTAAAAATCTTTCTTGAAGTTAGAGTAAGATCAGTATCTTCAACAGAAATTTCATCATCCACAGGAGGCACATAAACCTTTATAGGTTCACCAACATTTTCTTTGCCCTTGGACCTTGGATCTATCTGCAATTGTGATTTGGCCTTGGTTGCCTCAATATTTGTTCTTTCTTTTATCACAATGCCTTTGACCTTTGGAAGTTTCTTTTTACCAACAGAAGCTTCAGATTTAGAGTTAACCTTTTCTGACTTAAGTCTAGCTTCTTCTTCCAATAGACTCTCAAAGTCCATTCCTGGATTTTCCTTTAGAAATAACTGTCTTGAAATTTCTTCATCAAGATCCAAAAGTTCATCAAAACTTATTCTTTTACTAGTACCAGAAGTAATTCTTTTTCCAGTATCAGAACTTGTTCTATGACTTGTAGCTTCAGCTCTTCTTGATGAGAGACCTTGTAATAACCCCAATTTTTGAAATTTTTGAAACCCTTATGAATAGTGCTTTTGCTGAGTATGCTGAATAAGAAAACTTTTCATACCATACTATGTAGGGGTTCTTCTATTATTATTCTGAGATCTTATTAGTACTTTATATGAGATATAAATGTATGTAAAGATCGTCAGAATCCAAATTCGAACACTTTGATTTTTCCCGAAAATCTACCAGATACAGAAAGAACTGAGTATAAGGTAACAGAATAAAAAAGATTTAAATTCAAGGATTATAAGAGAGGATCATAAAAGGAATATAATGTATTGAGAAAGGTTAAGGAAACCTAAGTAATAAGATCCCGGGTATGATCCCTCAAACGATAAACGAAAACGAAAGTTAAGCGAACCGCATAACAGATCAGCGGTCATTAGCCAAGTAATTAGGAGTTAATCAAGGGGTTAGTGGATGATGATGTCATCACACCAACAAGAGGAAGACAAGTGTAACAAGATGACATAGGAAAGGTGACATAAGCATGACATAAGGGAAGGAGGTGTGGTTGATTAATAACCACACAATTTTTCATGGGTAAAAAGGTAATTAATCAAAAACAAAAGCTAGCAACCAATCAAACAAATCAAAAAACACAAAACACTCCATTTTCTTCATCAAGCTCTCGGCTTTCCTTCATTTTCAAGGATAAGAAAATCCAAATTCAAGCTCCAAGCATTGTTAAATCGTGAGGTAATTATCCAAGGTTCCTTGTACTTAGATATAGTTATCCTATGAATCTAAGCTCCAAATTCCTTCACAATCTCTTCCTAAAAATCATGGAAGAAGATGGTGAATAGTGTTTTTCAAGAACTAAAATTTTTGTTCTTGAGTTTTTGTTTAGATTAAGCTTGGATAAGGACTTTTAAGGGTGATTCCAAGCTAGTTACTTGATTCTCCACTCTCCAAGGAAGGTATAACCCCTCCAAACCCTAACTTTACTTGAGTATTAGGTTTAGTTATGTTGTTATAGTTCATGAGAGGCTTGTTTGTTGTGAATGTAGAGGATAGCTGGTGTTGTAATGTTTTGGAGTTGTAATTCTTGGAGTATTGATTAATGAACTTAAGTATAGTTTAAATTCATGTTTGAGAATAGTATAAATTGATAATGTTGAGTTTTTGGGGCTGTTATGGTGAAGTATGGATGAAGTTTTGATTGGGTTGTGATTGTGGGTTGATTGTGGGTTGGTTTGGAGTAGAATAAAAATTGGTAATCGCGTAAACATAGCCATCGTAATGTCCGATTTACTTTAGACTGTTTTTGTTCATAACATCAGGACCCGATAACTCACTGTTAGGTTTTGACCATTACCATGATTAGATAGTTCATGTTACGAGATTCGTTTTGATATGTAGTTCGTTTGAATCCGATGTACGGTTTAGGAGAAATGACCGTTTTAAGTAACGGCATTTCGCGACCGAACCATTACCCCTCGCCTTACTTTGAAACCTTGGTTAAGGACTTTAAATGACTAATTGGGGTATGAAACAATTATGTTAAGTGTATTAGGCAGTTGGTAAGGTACTCGCGAAAGAATCGCCTTAAAACTCTTAATGGTTAATTTATTAAAAATGGTGGAGCCGAGGGTACTCGAGCGACTTAAGTGAATCGTTAAGCGCGAAAGCGAATGTTAGGGCTCTAAATGGTTAAAGTCTAGTTTCTTAAGCGACCGTGGTTTAATTCCGGCTTATGTTGTTGTTCATAGGTTTCCGGACCCACTCTAAGCTTAAGTCTAATCCGGGAACACTCAGGCAAGTTTTTTACCCGTTATACTGTTGTTGTGATGTATACATATGTATATGCATTATCTTGTGATATATACATGATGGTTAATTAGAAAATTCTTGCGATATATTGTAGCATGTGATATGGTATATATGCATGTCTGTTTCTTAATCTTGATACATATATCTGTTGATTCAGTTGATAATACCTATGCTAGAGATAAGCGGTATTTGCGTATACCCTTAGTATAGGGGACCCAAAGGTGAATATTTTTCTAAAACTGGGAGTCGATGTTCCCGAGTATAATATATATATTTATATATATATATGAATAGTTTTCAAAACTATTATTCGAATAAGGTTTATTCGATAACTTTATTTTATTAATGAATATTATTTTGAATATTCATTCGAGGGCATATGACTCCGTTTATTTTATTAATGAATATTATTTTGAATATTCATTCGAGGGCTTATGACTCCGTTTATTATATTAATGAATATTATTTTGAATATTCATTCGAGGACTTATGACTTCGATTAATTACTAATTATTATTCTTTATTTTATTAAGGAATAATGTGTCGATAATCAAACTCACTTTTGATTATTCAAATAAAGATATTACTTTCGTATAAGTATATCTTTGGTTATTTAATATTCATTTCAAGTATAAGTTTTACAACTTCTACTTCAATTATTTTTATAAAGATTATTCTTTATGGAAATATTATTTAAATAATAATATTCAGATATTTTCTAATATATTGGGACTGATTTATTTTATTAAATCAGCATCACTCCAAACATTCTTAAAAAAAATGTTTTCGAGTCTTCAAAATGATTTTAAAGGTTAGGGCGGATCCCAAAACTCATTTTTATATTTAAGATCCTCCTTTCGAAGGGGATTTAAATACTCGCTCAAAACCTGAGGGATCCGGCTCTGTGGTGTGTTTCATATTCGCAACAAGGTTGCTATTTTGATAAAAGAGTTTTTGATTACTTACCCAACACTCGGGAAGTAAAATTCTTGGAACAAGTTAATCCATTAACAGGCATTGCCTGGGAAATATCGGTGAGTTTCCCTTTCCAACTAGATACGACTTCTTGGTGGAGCCGTATCAACAAGTTTCTACTTGGAGAAATGGGGGACGAGCTTTACGTTTCAGGGTCATGGATTTCATCTGAACTAGGAGTGGCGTAAGTGGTCGAGTAGTGCCGGCCCAGCCTTATTATATTGGCCCAAATGGCCCGGAAGTTCCGCTAAGACGGTCCATTCCTTAGGAGTCCAGTGTTCGGTTGACAAGTAAATCCGACAGGTTCTCCTCTACATGTAGAAAATGGTGGGGTTGCACTACTACGACTGATCATCATAAGTGGTCTTCCTGGCGCGGCAAACTCCCGTAATGAGTTCATCATCCAATTGGATATTTCTGCAACACTACCCAGAGCACTTCGATAGAAAGGCTACGGTTGAGCGATTGTTGAGTGTTGGCAGGGTCAAGTTTTCAAAATGATGTTTGCATCAAATGAAGTAGCTCATAACTTCATTTTATTTTAATGATATTTTAAAGATTGATTCTATACAAGTTTTGTCTTGTAGCTTAATCTATGGGATGAACTATTTATACATTGAACGGTGGTAGTTCAAGTACTATTCGGAAAAGATATAAGTATATTGGAGTATCTTGTATCTTCATCTTTTAAACTTATATCTAGTTAATGATTGTCTTATGAATGACAAAGGTTTCAGAAAAATGTTGAGACAAGGTTAGATATATGAGATCACCTTGCAACGATATTTTTATACAGTTATAAACTGGAACTCTGTGTATATTATACATGTTAGAGGATTTCAAAGATTGTGAAAAGTATATATATATATATACTGAATATTTTGCGACTTGGTCGCGTTAAGATATCAGCTTGGTTCATTTCTTTTGACCAAGACTTTCATGACTACTATGAGAATGCTCATATATTATTAATCAGTATACATATTATTTTGGTGGGCTTGTTGCTCACCCTTGCTTTCTTCTTTCATCACACAACATCAGATAGACAAGATGAACAGGACCAAGCTCCCAATTCGCGAGCGGATAGGAAATGTTCCGCAGTTTCCTATAGGCATTGATGTCGTTGTAGCTGAGGTAGGAACTACCAATAGGCTAGGCTTTCAACTTTTGATGTACCAGACTTATGTATCTTTATCAATTGTAATAATGGCAAAGAAATGTAAATTTATTCAGAAACCCTTTTAAGGTGTAATGGCATATAATTTTGGAATAAAATGACTCGTGTTATTTTTTTTAGATATTCATCTCTGAGACTATAACTTGTGGTGTGTGTATTTATTGTGGGGTCACAGTACAAAGTAGTTGATTGTTTATTAAGATTGAGTGTTATTAAGGGAAATGGAACTCGTGACAACCCGGATCCCCGACCCCGGATTTGGGGGTGTTACAGACCTCTACCTTGACTATGACCTCCACCCATTCCAGAGTTTCCCTGGTCATCTTTTTCATCATCCTTCCCCTTCAGTGTCTTAACAGTTTTGCATTTGGACTTAATTACCTTCTCCTCCTTTTTGGCATCAGCATGTAAAAGAAGAGAGACAAGCAATTCCACTGAGGATTGGATCTCATCGAGTTGAGATTGCTGAGAAGCTTGATTTTTCAAAATTTCATCAATCTGAGACTGTTGCTTCTCTTGGGTCTTCTCATTGTAAGCAACTCTGTCAAAGGTAGGTTAGAAGAAAGTTTTCTTTTCAATTTTCTTAGTCATTTCTTGCTTGAGCAATTCTTCCTGAATTTTGTGCACCTCTGCATGAGTTGTTGAATGTAGACCTTGAAGATGTCTAGTACTCAATGCAGTGACTCGAAGCTGTGTCTTGAAATCATCATTAATTAGCATCTCATCAGCTTTTTCCAAGTGCTCAGCAAGAATCGATTGAGAAGGAACAAAAGTAGCTGTGTTCCACTCCTTGGTCCACTCCTGTCCTCTAGGAGTTTCACTCCAAGGTACTGGTGCTGCCCTTGTAACAAACTTCTTGACTATCTCACTTTTGTGAACAGTTTGTTGAGGTGCATGTCCTGATGGACCCGCTGCATTAGCATCTTCATTTATAGCAGCATCACCAGTAGTATCAGCATTTGCAGCATCAGAACTTACAGAGTCAGCATCTTCTGTTAAGAGAATAGTATGAGAAGCAATTGAGGCTTCAACATCATCCTCCAAGTGTTGATCTGCTTCCAAGTTCTGATCAACAGCCATATTCTGATGCTCACCTATAGTCTGATCTTCAATGTCTAGATGCAAAGAAGGTGTTGTAGACAATTCTGAAGTTTCATTAGCATCAGTAATTGGTGTTGTTGATGGATTAAGTTGAGCTGTTGGAGCTTCTAAGTAGAGAACCTCATGCACAACCAGGTTGTGAATATCAATTTCAGCACTTGTGCCTGGGTCTGCAGTAGATACTGGTTCATGTACAGGAGACACAGGTGGTGTAGATGCTTTATCTGTAGCAGTTTCCTGAGTTGGTGACAATGAAGATGAAGAGGCAGTAGCTTCAACAAATCCTGGCTCTTTTGAGATCAGAGATTCCTGATCTCCTTCCTTAGCTGCTTCTTCCTCATCATCTGAAAGTGGCCTGTGAGCTCTCTGTTTCTTTCTTTTCTTTGAAGATGGAGATTCCTTGGGAGTTTCAGCATAAGACATTCTTCTAAGCCTTTTTAGAAGCTTAGATCCCCCAAGTCCAGTATTCTTCTGAGAAGGGACCTTCTCAGCTTCTGTAATAACAGGTTCTGATGCAGGAACCTGTTCCTCACTGTCTGACTGATCTCTCAGAACAATCCTCCTTCTCTTCTATGGTGTCTGAGGTACAGTCTTTGTCTTCTTGGGCTTGGAAGATGAAGGCTTCACAGTATGTGCTGATGATGAAGATTGAGGTATCTGTGAAGATTTGAGATGTGTTCTGATAGAGGGTTGAGTAGATTGAGGTGTATGAGTGGTATGTTCTGAAGGGTGTTGTGGTGTCTAGGATGTGATGGTGGGTTGAATATCAGGGTAAATAGATCTGTAGGTTAGAGGATCAATATTTACCAAGATTTGTTTTATAGACTGAGGTATCTGTAAGGGTCTAACCACCGTTTTCTTAAGGTCAGCATTTACCAAATCATTAAACGCCCGTTTTACAAGTTTAAAGGGTGGAAATAAAGAACTGGCTAGTTGAGGGTCATCAGCACAACATAAGGTATATATAAGCTGACAGAATCTAGCAAAGTAAATTACATTCCTATCCTCTGTCATCCTATCCCCTATAAAGCCTAGCACAGCACTTGCATAATCAAAATGAGTTTGGTGAATAATAGCATACCCGATGTGCTGACTCATAATCAGAATGGCATCAAAGTTGAAACACTTATTGCCGAATGCTTTAGTGATGCAGTCGAAGAAAAAACTCCATTCCTTTCTAATATGTGCTCTTTTCAACTGTCCAAGCTTGGCCAAACTCTTCTCATACCCCAAATTGGCCATGAGCTGCTGTAGAACGGGTTCCTCCGTTGTTGAGAAAACGCAGCCTTCTGGTAAGTGTAGAGCTTTACGAACTGCTCCAGGAGTTACCACATGCTCAACATCATTTACTTCGAAAATAATGCTTGGAGTACCAGTAGCACCACAATTATCAAAATGCCCAGTTCGCCAGAATGTCAGAACTTGTTGACTGGAAATGACTTGAGGCTGGGTTAATGCATACCCAATCTCACTGTGTGCTAGAAGATCTTGCACAAAATATAAATCAGATGGAGCTTCATCATGGTTTAAGATTGCAGCATAGTTGTTGGGAACAAACTTGGCTCCATCTATAATCAAATCCTTAGGTGCCATGAGAATAATTGAGAAAGAAGTTTGCCTGTAAGGTGTTTGACAAAATGTCTGTATGAAAAAAAATGTCAGGAGATGAGAGAGAATAGAAGTAAAGAAAAGAGAGATAGAGTGTGAAAGTAAATAAAAGATTTTGCAATCTTCTCTCTCCTTTACTTATACACGGTAGAAAAAGTAACCGTTGGACACCTGTCAGACATGCAGCAGTAAAGAATAATTAATGGGCACGGGAAAACAGTAATCATTACTTATCACATGCAGTTTTTTAAGGAAAAACCGTTCCACTTACCAAGTAATCCCATTAATTTAGGTAGTTCAGTTTTAATTTAAAATTTAAACTGTTCCCACTTATTAAATCATTTTTACTGCGAAACCAATATTCTGTAAAAATACACTAAGTGAGAGAATGAACAAAAAAATAAATCAAGTAAACAGGTACTTCCACGTCAGAATCAGAACTTGATTTGTATCAGAAATAAAATGGTCATCAGAATATGGATAAATCAGGATTTAAAAATGTATCAGAATTTCAAACAACTCAGAGACAAAATCTTGCAAAAATAGAAAATTTCATTAATATATTGAGAAAATACATTCATGAAATTTAAATTACAGCTCAACATTACAAGATTGTCCTAAGCTACAAATCCTATTTCTTCTTCCTACTTTCAACAAAAAGAACAGCGAGACGAATGATTCGCTCCTGCTGTCGAAGAGCTTCCAACCGTTCTTCTTCCAGTCGCTCAACATGGCGATGGTAATCCATATAGAAGAACAAGAGGTCTGTCAGAACCTCTTGGGGAACAGAGTCCCAAACCTCATCAGGAATGACAGTAACATGCCATTCCTGCTGCCATTCTGGACAACTCATGGTGAGAGAGAAAGTATCATAGTTAAGAGCTAAGTTGTAATTAACCATGATTGTGATGAGTGAAGAATAAATGAGTTTTAGAATTTGAGTTGTAAATGAGAGAGAGTTTGTGAGGAATTTAGAGATGTGCTGGCTGGAGTGAAGTGTTGGTTTATATAGGCAATAGAATGCCAGGAGACGCAAGGAAAATTTAATGCTGACAGGTAGAAATAATTCTACGTCGTCTCCCTAGACTAAGGAGAATAAAAACAGTCATTGGAAGTGTAAAACAGGGGTTAATGCGCACAAGAAACGAGTAAATATGACTGTGCACAGAAGTGTACCACTAATCCCAAATTGTAGTGACTGTTAATATCTCACCAAAACATATTCTGAATTTAAACAAGACTGTTTCAGATTTTAACCACAAATAAGTCAAGTAAAGGATCATAATTTAATATCAGAACTTAGACTTATATCAGAACTTAACAGTCATCAGAACATGATTTCTTAACTCAAAAAGTGAATGCCTATCTCTGTAATTCTTCACACAAATTCTGATTTCGGTTCTTCAGAACTTAATCATCAGAACTTTCATCAGAACATGTCCTCAGAATGTATGAAATCTGACACATAAACTGTTCGTCTAAAACAACATTGACCACCACAGTAATTTTCATCAGTCATATGGAGTGTAAGTGTGTGCATTAAGCTAAATTTCAGACAAGGAGTAAAGTCTGATTCACTTCAGTACATCTTAGAAATAAGGCATAACTAAGAACTTTACTTAAAATCTGTCATTATTCTGAAGCCTACTAGTGGATGAGTTCATGCATGAGTCCACCTCAACTGTTTTGTGCTTATTTTATGCATCTTTTGAAATTCCATTTTACAGTGGCTTCTCAGTGTAAGTGAGTCACGACTGCTTATCAGAATTTATGCTATTATCAGAGTATTTCTCCAGTAATCATAGAGTGTGAAAAGTCACCAAGAAAAATAATTATTTTTGCTTTTCTGATGCATATTACTTAATACCAGCAATGCACTTGGGTCGTCCCTTCCATATTTTTTACTCTAGATCTCAAAGGAGTACCTGATTTTTATTCCTTGTTCTTTTCCCTTTTTTTTAATAAGTGAGGTTTATCAGCACTTAGTACATTCAACATATTTACTAACATCAGAACTTAACAGATGAGAAGCATTATTCTAGTTTTTGACATAGTAATAAGATAGACAAAGTAAACTTAACTAAGCTCAATATCAGAATTTGCTTGTGTCAATAGATTTCCACATAAATAATTACTTCTAACATGGGATCTCTAGTATATTAAAGACTACTAGGTCAGCATCTAGCACAGTTATCCTCATAGGATTGAATAGTCACAGAAACTGTCATATCACTATTAGAGTTTAGAAATTCACATCAGACAACAATCATTACTTAAGCAATTTTCAATTAAGCACAGAATAGACAAAGATAGTAATAACAAAAGCTAAGCAAATTTAGAGAAAGAACCTGAAACCATTCCAAGTTCATTTTCCAATCTTGTAAAAGTAGCTTCATACAGTGGTTTTGTGGAGATATCTGCTAGTTGTTGATCTGTTGGAACAAAGTGCAATTCCACTGTACCTTCATCCACATGTTCCCTTATGAAGTGGTACCTAATGCTGATGTGCTTTGTCATTGAGAGTTGAACTGGATTACCTGTCATAGCAATAACACTTTGATTATCACAGTAAATAGGAATTTTAAAATATGTTAACCCATAATCCAGTAACTGATTCTTCATCCAAAGAATCTGTGCACAACAGCTTCCTGCAGCAATGTACTCTGCTTCTGCAGTTAATGTGGAAATTGACTTTTGTTTCTTGCTAAACTAAGAAACCAATCTGCCTCTAAGAAATTGACAGCTTCCACCTGTGCTTTTCCTGTCAATTTTGCAACCTGCAAAATCTGCATCTGAGTAACCTATTAGTTTAAAATCTGATTCTCTGGGATACCACAATCCCAGATCAGCTGTTCCCTTAAGATACTTGAATATTCTTTTCACAGTTGTTAAGTGAGGTTCTCTTGGATCTACTTGAAATCTTGCACAAAGACAGGTAGCATACATGATATCAGGTCTACTAGCAGTTAGATAAAGTAAAAAGCCAATCATACCTCTGTAATCAGTAATATCTACTGATTTAGCAGTATCCTTATCTAGTTTTGTTGCAGTGGCCATGTGAGTGTTTGCAATTGAACAATCTTGCATTCCAAATTTCTTCAGCAAGTTTCTGGTATACTTGTTTTGACAAATAAAAGTGCCTGCTTCATTCTGCTTGACTTGAAGGCCCATAAAATAGCTAAGGTCTCCCATTATACTCATTTGATATCTTGACTGCATCAGTTTGGCAAACTTTTTGCAAAGTCTGTCATTTGTAGAACCAAAGATGATATCATCAACATATATCTGAACCAGAAGTAAGTCCTTTCCATGGTTGAGGTAGAACAATGTTTTGTCTATAGTTCCTCTGTTAAATCCACTTTCCAGAAGAAACTGAGCTAAAGTCTCATACCATGCTCTTGGAGCTTGCTTAAGGCCATAAAGTGCTTTATCAAGCCTGTAGACATGATCTGGATATTTGGGATCTACAAAGCCTGGAGGTTGTTCAACATATACTTCCTCCTCCAATTCTCCATTGAGAAAAGCACTTTTCACATCCATTTGAAAGACAGTAAACTTTTTGTGAGCAGCATAAGCCAAAAATATCCTTATGGCTTCCAATCTAGCAACTGGTGCAAATGTTTCATCATAATCAATTCCCTCCTGTTGAGAATATCCTTTTGCAACCAACCTTGCTTTATTACTTGTAATTATGCCATCACTATCAGTTTTGTTTCTGAACACCCACTTTGTACCAACAATAGATCTGTTCTTTTGTCTTGGCACTAGGGTCCAGACTTTGTTTCTTTCAAATTCATTTAACTCTTTCTGCATTGCTTGCACCCAATCAGCATCTTGAAGAGCTTCTTCCACTTTCTTTGGTTCAGTCTGAGAAAGAAAAGAATTGTAAAGACATTCACTTGAAGTAGCTGTTCTAGTTCTGACACCTGCATCAGGATTTCCAATAATTAAGTCAGATGTATGTGATTTAGTCCACTTCCTTGCAGATGGAAGGTTTTCTATAGAACTGGATGGTCCCCCATGATCCATGCCATCTTCATCAACATCTTCTGATGCTCCCCCTGAAACTATGCTCTCTGAGTTGGATCCTTTAGAATTTAAGTTTTCAGAACTATCAGAACTTGGCTTATCAGAACTTGATGAATCAGAACTTGAAGAGCCAGTTGTATGTTCTAATGCTTCTTGAGATGTGATTATATCTTCAGTATGCTCCCCCTGTACAGATGTATCTTCCTTTGACGTAGTTACCACAGTTTCAATAACATCAGAGTTTAACCCATCAGAGTTTGCATTATCAGGATTTAGACTGTCAGGATTTTCAGTATCAGAATTTAAGTCTTCATTTTCGAATCTCAGTTGATCATGATCATTGAAATCTTCAAGTCCAGTAATCTTCTTATCATCAAAGGAGACATTGATAGATTCCATGACAACCCTTGTTCTTAAATTGTAGGCTCTGAAGGCTTTTGTGGAAAGTGGATATCCAACAAAAATTCCTTTATCAGCTTTTAAGTCAAATTTGGATAGCTGTTCAGGATGAGTCTTAAGAACAAAACACTTGCATCCAAATACATGAAAATACTTCAGATTTGGCTTCTTTTTCTTCACCATCTCATATGGTGTCTTTCCATGCTTGTTAATGAGTGTTGCATTCTTAGTAAAACAAGCAGTCTGCACAGCTTCAGCCCAAAAATAGGTTGATAGCTTTGCTTCATCAAGCATAGTTCGTGCAGCTTCAATAAGAGTTCTATTCTTTCTCTCAACAACTCCATTTTGCTGTGGAGTTCCAGGAGCTGAAAATTCCTGCTTGATTCCATGGTTTTTGCAGAACTCTTCCATTATCAAATTCTTGAACTCAGTGCCATTATCACTTCTTATTCTCTTCACAGAATCTTTGTCCAATTTATCCAGTTGCTTGATATGATCAATCAAGATAGATGGAGTTTCACTTTTTGTGTGCAAGAAATACACCCATGTGTATCTGGTGAACTCATCCACTATGACCATAGCATATTTCTTCTTTGCAATAGACATGACATTTACTGGACCAAATAGATCAACATGTAATAGGTGATAAGGCTCAAGAATTGATAATTCAGTCTTGCTCTTGAAAGAAGATTTTCTTTGTTTAGCCTTCTGACATGAATCACAAAGGCCATCAGGAGCAAATACTAACTTTGGCAGTCCTCTTACAAGATCTTTCTTGACTAATTCATTTATATTGTTGAAATTTAAATGAGAGAGTTTCTTGTGCCAGTTCCAGCTTTCTTCAATTGATGCTCTACTCATCAGACAGATTGCAGAACCATCAGTACTTGTTGAAAGCTTGGCTTCATAAATGTTACCACGTCTGTATCCTTTCAGAACAACTTTGCCTTTAGATTTACTCACAACTTCACAGTATTCTTCAAAGAAATCCACATGATAACCTCTGTCACAGATTTGACTAACACTTAACAGATTGTGTTTAAGTCCTGAGACCAGAGCTACTTCTTTAATGATGACATTCCCAAGATTGATATTGCCATATCCCAATGTTTTTCCAATGTTGCCATCTCCATAAGAAACACTTGGGCCAACCTTCTCCACAAAGTCTGATAGCAGGGCTTTATTTCTAGTCATATGTCCTGAACATCCACTGTCCAGAACTAGAATATTTTTCCTGTTGCCCTGCAATCACAAAGACCACTAATGATTATTTTTAAGGACCCAGACTTGCTTGGATCCTTTGGCCTTATTAGGTTTGTTAACATTTGCAGAGGTTTTAGCATCATAGTTTATGTTAATATTTTTCTTATCAGAATTTACACTATCAGACTTTGAATCAGAACTTACACTAGAAGGAATAATGCTAACTTTCTTTAAAGAAGGTTTTATTTGATAATAATCATAGTACAAACTATGATATTCCTTACAAGTATAAATGGAATGCCATAAACTACCACAATGAAAATAAGGATTTTGTGGCTTATATCTAACAGACGGACTCTTAACTCCTGACTTAGAAGGTAAGGAGTTTATGTTCTTATTCTTCCTGCAAAAAGAAGCCAGATGGTTAGAACTTCCACAATTATGACACATTTTTTTAAGAGCATGAGGAACAGGCTTATAATCATTGCTTTTATTCACACCTTCCTTTACATTTCTATTTTTCCTAGGTGATTTCACCTTGTTTGCATTCTTAACATCTTTCAGCTTATGCTTAAGCCGCTTTTTAGTCATTAAGCCTACGTTTACTTCAATTGTCTTTTCCTATTTTAGTTTGTCAGAAGTTAATTCCTTTTTAACTTCTGATTTCTCAGTATCAGACTTTACAGCTACAAACTTAACAGGTTTTAACTTTGGCTTTTGTTTAACAACTATAGGCTTAATAACTACAGTTCCTTTATCATTCTTATCATCTCCATAACCTAACCCCTCTTTCCAGTTTTCACTACTTAACAAATTCTGAGTTGTTCTGCCAGAGTTACTCCAAGTCCTGATAATCTCTCTTTCCTTCTCTAACTCAGCTTTTAGAGATTCATTCATTTTAAGTACTTCATCCCTAACATATAAAACATCATCTCTATCTTTCTGAGTTTGATGGAACATGACTAACTCTTTTTCTAAATAATCATTCCTCTTTTTACAAGCAAGATTTTCAGAAGTTAATCTTTCACATGTTAAAGTTTGATCTCTATAGCTAATGAACATGGTTTTAAGATATCTTCTCAACTCATTAATATTATCAGTATGAAAGACATAAGTAGTTTGAGGTACCTTTAACTCAGCAGCTTCAGGACTGCTATCAGCATTTGCCATCAAGGCATAGTTCTCCTCACTTTCAGAATCTGAAGTGTCTGTCCAGCTTTTCTTCTTTGTGACAAGAGTTTTGCCTTTGTCACTCTTCACTTTCTTGCAATCAGGAGATATGTGGCCTTTCTTACCACAGTTGTCCAACAGTTACTTTTTCTACCATGTATAAGTAAAGGAGAGAGAAGATTGTAAAATCTTTTATTTACTTTCACACTCTATCTCTCTTTTCTTTACTTCTATTCTCTCTCATCTCCTGACATTTTTTTTCATACAGACATTTTATCAAACACCTTACAGGCAAACTTCTTTCTCAATTATTCTCATAGCACCTAAGGATTTGATTATAGATGGAGCCAAGTTTGTTCCCAACAACTATGCTGCAATCTTAAACCATGATGAAGCTCCATCTCATCTGCACTTTGTGCAAGATCTTCTAGCACACAGTGAGATTGGGTATACATTAACCCAACCTCAAGTCATTTCCAGTCAACAAGTTCTGACGTTCTGGCGAACTGGGCATTTTGATAATGGCGGTGCTACTGGTACTCCAAGCATTATTTTCGAAGTAAATGATGTTGAGCATGTGGTAACTCCTGGAGCAGTTCGTAAAGCTCTACACTTACCAGAAGGCTGCGTTTTCTCAACACCGGAGGAACCCGTTCTACAGCAGCTCATGGCCAAATTGGGGTATGAGAAGAGTTTGGCCAAGCTTGGACAGTTGAAAAGAGCACATATCAGAAAGGAATGGAGTTTTTTCTTCGACTGGATCACTAAAGCATTCGACAATAAGTGTTCCAACTTTGATGCCATTCCGATTATGAGTCAGCACATCGGGTATGCTATTATTCACCAAACTCATTTTGATTATGCAAGTGATGTGCTAGGCTTTATAGGGGATAGGATGATGGAGGATAGGAATGTAATTTACTTTGCTAGATTCTGTCAGCTTATATATACCTTATGTTGTGCTGATGACCCTCAACTAGCCAGTTCTTATGAATAACCCCAAAAATTTTGGACTTTTTGTAAACCTTATGAATAGTGATTTTGCTGATTATGCTGAATAAGTAAACTTTTCATGCCACACAATGTAACAGTTTTTTATTGATATTCTGAGGTCTTATTAGTACTCTATATGGTATATAAGTGTATGTAAAGATCGTCAGAATCCAAATCCGAACACTTTGATTTTTCCCGAAAATCCACTAGATACCGAAAGAATTGAGTATAAGGTAACATGATAAAAATGATTTAAATTCAAGGATTTTTAGAGAGGATCATAAAAGGAATATAAAATATTGAGAAAGGTTTAGGGGAACCTAAGTAATAAGATCCCAGGTATGATCCCTCAAACGATAAACGAGAACAAAAGTTAAGCGAACCGTATAACAGATAAGCGGTCATTAGCCAAGTAATTAGGGGTTAATCAAAGAGGTTAGTGGATGATGATGTTATCACACCAACAAGAAGAAGACAAGTGTAAGAGGATGACATGAGAAAGATGACAATAGGCATGGTGACATAAGCATGACAAATGGAGGGATTGGTTGGTTGATTGTGAGCCACACAATTTTTACCATGGTAACAATTTAATTAACAACAAAAGGAAGTAACCAAGCTAAACACCACACAAATCAATTAATCAAACTAGAAACATTTTTACTTCACTTTTTCTTCCCTTGCTCTCGGCCAAAACCAGAGCAGCAACTTAAAACTACCATATCTTCTTCAATACTCACTCAAATATTGTGTTCTATAACTCGTGGGAAAGGTATTGAGATGGCCTACAACTCTTGTTCACAAGTATCGTCCAAATAAGCATGGTAAGACCATCATTTTTACAGTTCTTTAAATCGGTCTTTTAGAAACTTCAAAACCTAACTTTGTGTTCTTGATTTCTTTGGAAAGATCAAGCTTGTAGGAGGTTAGATTAAGGCTCCCTAAGGCTTCCTAGCAACTTAACACCTACCAAGGAAGGCATCAACTTCAAACCCTAGCTTTGATTTTATGATTCCATTAAGTTTTATTGAAGCATTGTTAGTATTAAGGCTTGATCTTTGATTATAAGTAGTTTTGGTGGATTTGTATTGGTTTTGAATATTGGGTCTTTGATTGGTTGGATAAATTGGTAAAACTTGGAGTTGGGGACTGAGCTTGTAGTATGATGGTTGAATATTGTTGTATTGGTGGTTGTGAGTGAATTGATAATAATTTAGAGTGTTAATTAAATTGGAAATCACGTAAAACATAAACGTCATAATGTCCGACTTTCCTTAACTGTTCTGTTCTTAACTTTAAGACCCGTTAATTCACTGAAAGATTCTAACCTTTGCCATTTTTAGACAGTTCATGTTACGAGCTTCGTTTTAATATGTGATTCTCTTGAATCCGATGTACGGTTTAGGAGAAACGACCGTTTTAAGTAACGGCATTTCGCGAACGAACCATTACCCCTCGCCTTACTTTGAAATCTTGGTTAAGGCCCTTAAATGACTAATTGGAGTATGAAACAATTATGTAAAGTGGATTAGGCAGTTGGTAGAGTACTCGCGAAAGAATCTCCTTAAAATTCTTAATGGTTAATTTATTAAAAATGGTGGAGCCAAGGGTACTCGAACGACTTATGTGATTCGTTAAGCGTAGAAGTGACCATAAGCAAACGTTAGGGTTCAATTGGTTAAAGTCTAGTTTCTTAAGTGACCGTGCTTTAATTCCGACTTATGTTGTTGTTCATAGGTTATCGGACCCACTCTAAGCTTAATTCTAACCGGGAACCCTTAGGCAAGTTTTCTACCCGTTATACTGTTGTGTGATGTATATATGTATATACATTATCTTGTGATTAGTGCATGATTGTTATTAGCAAATCTTGCGATATATTGGAGCATGTTGATATGATATATATGCATCCCTGTTTTATAATCTTGATATCTCCTTGTTAATTCAAATGCTTATAAGTTGCATAATACCTATGCTAGAGATAAGCAGTAGTTGCGTATACCCTTAGTATAGGGGACCCAAAGGCGAACATTTTTTAAAACCGGGTGTCGATATTCCCGAGTATATTATATATTTATATATATATATATATATAGATGTAGTTTTCAAGATAATTAATCGAATAAGGTTTATTCGATAACTTTATTTTTATTAATGAATATTACTTTGAATATTCATTCGAGGACTTATGACTCAGTTTATTTTATTTAAGGAATATTATCTTGAATATTCATTCGAGGACTTATGACTCCGCTTATTTACTAAATAATATTCTTTATTTTATTAAAGAATAATGTTTCGATAATCAAACTTATTTTCGATTATTCAAATAATGATCGTACTTTCGTATAAGTTTATCATTGGTTATTTAATATTCATTTCAAGTATGAGTTTTAAAACTTCTACTTCAATTATTTTTATAAAGATTATTCTTTATGGGAATATTATTTAAATAATAATATTCAGATATTTTCAAATATGTTGGGACTGATTTATTTTATTAAATCAACATTACTCCAAACATTATTAAAAATGTTTTCGAGTCTTCAAAATGATTTTTAAAAGTTAGGGCGGATCCCAAAACTCATTTTTATATTTAAGATCCTCCTTTCGAAGGGGATTTAAATACTAACTCAAAACCCGAGGGATCTGGCTCTGTGGTGTATTTTATATTCGCAACAAGGTTGCTGTTTTGATAAATGAATTGATTACTTACCCAACGTTCGGGAAGTAAGTCCATCTAATTGAGTCGGCATAAGCGCATGCCGGGGTACGGTCTATCAAAGTATAAGTGGCTTGGCGGCAGCCCATCAACGCGTAAGAGGCCGGGTGGCGGTCCAGCACAAAGTCCTAATGAGGCCAGGGTGATGACCGGTGGGGGATTCATCCATCTACTAGTAGAAAAAGTTACTTATTGGTATCTTTGCCTGATCAGCAAGATATCAGGTTTATGCCAAGGTTTTCTCCTTTCCAAATTCTTTGGATATTGCAACTCTGTTTATAATTTTCATAACATAGGTTTTCAAGGAGTGTATGCAATGTATATATATAGGTTTATATATATATCGGGACTTAATGAAGTATCTCGTAACTTCATTATTTATAATGATATTTCATGGATGAATCTATTCAAATCTTATCTTGTAGTCTCATCTATGTGATGAACTTTTGAAACAGATTATACCTTGAACGGTGGTAGTTCAAGTAGTATTCGAAAAAGATATAAGTATATTGGAGTATCTTGTAACTTCATCTTGTTAACTTATATCTAGTAAATGATTATCTTATGCATGACAAAGATTTTCAGAAAAATGTTGAGACAAGGTTAGATATATGAGATCACCTTGCAACGATATTTTATACAGTTATAAACTGGAACTCTGTGTATATTATACATGTCAGAGGATTTCAAATATTTGAGAAGTATATATGTATATATATACTGAATATTTTGCGACTTCGTCGCATTAAAATAACAAACTTGGTTCATTTCTTCTTGACCATGACTTTCATGAGTACTATGAGAATGCTCATATATTGTTAATTATAATACATATTATTTCGGTGGGCTTGTTGCTCACCCTTGCTTTCTTTTTTCATCACACAACAACAGATAGACAAGATGAACAGGACCAAGCTCCCATTTCCTGTAGGCGTTGATGCCGTTGTAGCTGAGGTAGTTACTACCAATAGGCTAGGCTTTCAACTTTTGTTGTACCAGACTTATGTATATTTATGAATTGTAATAATGGCAAAGAATATGTAAATTTACTCAGAAACCCTTTTGAGGTGTAATGACCTATAATTTTCGAATAAAATGACTTGTGTTATTTTTGGTATTCATCTCTGAGACTATAACTTGTGGTGTGTGTGTGTATATTGTGGGGTCACGGTACGCAGTGGTTGGTTGTTTATTAAGATTAAGAGTTGTTAAGGGAATTAGAACTCGTGACAACCCGGATCCCCGACCCCGGATTCGGGGGTGTTACAGAAATGGTATCAGAGCTAAGCGTTATAAACCTCAGAGATGATATGACGTTAAAATAATAAGTTCACTAAGATAATAAGAACTCTTGCCAAGTTCATATTCGGACTACCTAACATAGTATTGACAGTTAAAACCCTTATGGGAACCCTTATAAATATCGTGATAGAAGCGTAGTTCGTTATCGTATATGGTAGCGGGACTCCGAACCCTGAGGTTGAGGATCAACAACGCGATGATGTTTTATTACTTATTGGAGGGCATATTGTGGATCCGATAGAGCGTTCTAATGAGGGACCAGATGATGTTCATATTAAGGATGTAGCGGTTAAGGATGTTATCCCAGAAGGGATTGTTGCTGAAGAGGATCCCGTGGGAGATCCTGACAAGAATGAAGAAAGGACCACTGAGGAATTGATGACCGTAGTCAGGGCGACTGCCAAAGGTAGGATTGGACGGTTACTACCGGAGGTTCATTCAAGTTTGCAAAGATCGCATCCCGTGTAATGCGGCTTACTCGTAAGACTGAGAAGTTTGAATGGACCGAGAAATGCGAGAACAGCTTCCAAGAACTGAAGCAAAGATTGGTGACGACCCATGTGTTGGCGTTGTCAGATGGAAAAGGAGATTTTTGTGATTTGGAGTGACGCTTTGCACAAGGAATTAGGGTGCGTGCTTAGACAGCATGACAAGGTATTCACGTACGCGTCAATACAATTAAGGGAATATAAAATTCGATATCCCCACCCATGAGCTTGGGCTCGTGGCAATAGTTTTGCCCCAAAGATTTGAGGCACTACTTGTATGGAGAGAAGTGTGAGGTTTACACAAGCCATAAGTGCTCTAGTACATTTTCATGCAGAAAGAGCTCAACATGCGCCAGAGGAGGTGGTTAGAGCTAATCAAGGATTATAATTATGAGATTCTTTATCATCCAGGGAAAGCCAAAATGGTGGCTAATGCCCTTAGTGTAAAGGAGAAACTCAAGATGATAATGTCTTTGGGAGAGTTGATAAGAGATTTTGAGGAAATGGAAATAGGAGTGAACGCAACCGGAGCCGGTACCGAAAAGCTGTTTGAGATTGCAATACAACCCGAATTATTGAAAAAGATCATATTGTGCCAAGAAAAAGTGATGAATGAAGGCAGAGAGCCAACAAATAGAGAAGAGATTAATACCGAGAAAGATGATAAGGGAATAATGAGGTATTCCTACAGAATTTGGGTTCCAAACGTTCAAGAGCTTAAGGACGAGATCTTAGATGAAAGCCATAGTTTGAGGAATAAGATTTAGGGCAAACCCTGAATGTGATAGTCAGGGAGGTCGCCATCAAGAAAGAAAGAACCCATAACATAATGAAATGGAAAACAAGGACTTTAACGTATAAGATAACCCTTATTATGGGAGAAGGATGAAACATTTCATACTGAGAAAACAGAAGTCGAGTAAGGAAAAGAGACCTGAGACGGTACTCCTATACGGAAATTCATGGACCTGTCTAAACAGATCTTAGACTATTATCCCCAATGACCACCCTGAGGAAACAATGCGGTGGGAAATTCTTTCAGGACCTTTAAGTCGCTAAGCTCTCAGAGTTCCAAGGAACAAGCTGACCTAGCCGAGGCAAGAGCCTGGCTAAAGGAAATATAGGAATCATTTGAGATTTTTAATGATTGACGAAGCACAAAAGACTATTTTTGTCACTTACCCCCCCCCCCCCAAGAGAGAGGCCACTTGCTGGTAAAAGTCCAAGGAAGGCACGGAGCTAGAGGTTATAATAAACTGATTAAAGTTCAGTCAATTGTTTTCTGGAAAGTAATTCCTAAGGTTATGGAGATAGTGTAAAAGCTTTAGAGCCGAAACAAAGGCGGACGAGTATGATAAATTATGAATCTAAGATTGTAAAAGTTGTCAAGATTTGTTCTGAGGACTAGAATCCCAGAACGACGTGATGTTTGAAGTCAATGATTAATGAGTTCATGAAATGATTGTAAGAGAAAGGAAAATAAAAAGAAACTGAAGTGGAAAGGAATATAAAGGCAATAGAGTTTGAGGAATGATAAGGGAGTTAGGTATGGGAAACCGTAAGAAACCCTTGCAATAAATATAGAGAAGTGTGTCATCATCAGCGTGATGGTGATTGATCATGAGATAAATTCAAGGTTTGAAGGCATAAGCGATACGTATAGTTAATTCCCTTTAAGTTGGGAGGATTCGAGGAAACCTTGAGATAGTTCGAAGGATAAATAATGAGACGCGGATAGACGAAGGAGACAAGAAAGTAAGAAATTAGGAAATTGGATGAAGGAAGTAACCTTCAAAAAGGTGAAGTGTATATAACACTTGTGGCATGATACCCAGAAAGGGAGACGCCAGGTATGAAAGATATCCCAACATTGAGATGACTGTTGAGATAAACAACAAAAGTAAATGAGAAATTAGTAAAAAAAAAAGTTCACGTTGAACACGGCCAATATATTCTAGAACATCCCTGTTATCATTACTGAATCAGGCAAGAAAAGTAGATAACCGTTGTTATCTTTTGGAGGCCATATTGATTGACCTCATTTTGAATACAGATGTTATTGTGAAATTAGGCATATACTATCGAGATGGGAATGATTGAATAAGATACCCTTATCAGGGATATATGACTTGATTTATCCATGTAAGGATGCAAGTACCTTTTTAAAGGTGGAATTAAGGATAGAACCTCAATAACTTGAGATGAATCCTAGGGGAATGCATAAAGGTTGGCATTTCGCCCTTAATAGGGACAACATGAGTTTTGACAGTATGAATTGGAAAGGATTAAGGTAACAACAACCTTTAAGGATTAGTGGAGAAATTTTTCAGAACTATACAGACAATGGTTCTAGTATTAGTAAATGATATCTTGATGTGCCATGTACCTAGGGAGTACATGATGAAGGATTTAAGGATAACCTTAGAGGTTTTACAAGGAGAAAGGTAATATTCAAAGTTCTCAAGAATAGAAATTTTGATAAAGAAAATATGACGTAGTAATAATAATGCCAAGTGGGGCACATGTTAAACCATTAGAAAGTATAGATTGAACCCAATGAAGGTCAAGATTGGTGAAAATAAGAAGGACCTAAGATAAGAGACGTCCTAAGTATGATCCAGAGTTAGTTGTGACAATGTTAACCTCTAAAGACTAAGGCAATGACTTATAAAAAATGGTGATTTTTTTTCTTTTCTCTTCTCACCGGAGCTTAAGGAAGAGCATTTTCACACAAGCAGTGATTGAAATGAGGTAGAAAATTTATTTGGAGGTGGTTAAAACGACATTGATTGTAAGGAAATTTTACTATCAGGAAAGGCCAGAGAGGTGGCCGACACTTTAAGTGTAAGAGGACAATTATAGGCGCTCGTGCCAGAGGAATACAGTGATGATGGTTAAAGCCGTGAAGGCTGTATTATGGTTTGGAAGATTGACATTCCTTCTGATGACTGTGCAATATCCAACCGTAATAGTAGTTTGGTAAAGGTTTAATTCATCTTATCGCTGTGAGCGGGTTACCTATCTTAGAATGTCCTATCTTGAGATAAACCAGGACCATGTTACGAGGGGACTAAATGAATCTTTGAGCTTCATGTTTCCTAATAAAGACATATGATTAAGAATGGTATTAATCTGCTATCGTTGCTTTTATTAAAACTCTTCTGCAATTTTATCTGCTTCATGTCATAGGTACGCCAAGTTCAGGAGTGTTCTTCATGAATCATGAAATGGTGATTATGTTGCCTTCTTAGAAGAATTCTATATGACATGTATGAACTCTGTATGGTTAGCTATTAAGATTTCATGGAAAACGAATGGTGACAGTAGGTCAGCGGTGGACCTTAGTAATGCAGCAATGATTCTGCGAGTAATGAGCCGATTACAACCGTGAGAGTTGTATTGTAATGGATGTTGAGATTGAGTACCACTAATCGGGTCGTGGTGATGTATAAGTTATCATTGATAGACTAACTAGTGGATTATTTACATATTGTATACTTATTCCTTCTTATCAATAGAGAGTCGTATACTATACGAGGAAGGTTGCGGTGCAAGCATAGAATTCTAGTAACGATGATGTCTAGAATGAAATCCCAGATTTGATTTTCGATGTCGAGGGAGTTTCAAAGGTGATTGTTTATAAGCTCGAGCAAGAGCATGGGTCCATAGAATGATGGACGAAATAGTAAATATTCAGACACGTGAAATACGATGCTATAATACTTGATGTTCATATATATATATATATACGTATATGTTTTGTTCTCCTATGACAAACCTCTATAGTTCAGAGGTAGATTACAAGCCAGATATTTTGTGGCAGTATATTTTATATATATACAATTCTCTTCAATTCGTTCTTTTCTCTCCTTTTCATTTCATATAAGCTGAGAAGAACAACCCTTCCAGAAGGAGAGGTATTGCCGAATGACTATCTATCTGTGTGATAGAAGCCTAGTAGGATACCATCTATTGTTTAATTATTTGTCAAGTACTAAAGGCTGGCCACCTTCTGTACTAACAATGCAATGTAACAAGTGTTCATGATCATAGTGATCTCTCAATAAATTCTTTTACTTCTATATGAAAGACCAAGCTTTCGAAGATGGAGGCGGCTAGAGATGAAGTGGTACCAAGTATGGTGGTATTCTGATTCTAACACATTCGTTATACTAAGGTTGACGCGATTATTAAAAGGTTATAGAACGCTAACGAGCAAAAGTGTAATCAGTATAAAATTTGGTATGGAAGATAGTAACGATTACGAGCTGGAAAAGAGTGGGTATTGAGAAGCAAAAGCTGTAGATCTAGATGAGATAATGAGAGTCTGTACAATAGACTTGAAAGAAATTTGGAATGATCACTTAACGCGGATTGAGTTTTCTTACAATAATCGATCGTATGTCAGTATCGAGGTATCGCCTTAGGAGATCCTTGAGGGAAGACAATGTCGATCTCCCTTATATTAGGATGAAGTTGTAGAGCGCAAGATGCTCGGACCCGCAATAGTCCAAAGGACCAAGGATATAATAGATCTAATCAGAGGACGGCTGGTAGTAGCCCAAGATAGACATAAGAAGTATATTGATTTGACACGAAAGGACAAAGAATAGGAAGTAGGGGACCTAGTGCTGTTATAGGTATTCCCTTGGAAATGATGGATGTGGTTCAGAAAGAAAGGATAGCTAAGCCCACGAATTGTTGGACCCTTGGATATATTAAGTCGTATTGGGAAGTTAACATATGAGCTAGCCTTACCCCGAACCTTAGCAAGTTCATAACGTGTTCCATGTATCAATGTTAAGGAAGTGTAATCCGGATGCCATTAAAATAGGGGCATATGAGCGCATAGACATGCCACCAGACGTAACCTATATGGAGCAACCAGGAAGGGTTATAGATCAAAAATGGACAAGTGCTTAGAAGAAGGGTTATCATGCTAGTCAGGGTTTGTGGCAGAACCATAATGTGGGAAAATTGACTTGAGAGTTAGAAAGTGCAATGCTAAGAAAGTATCCCTGTTCATTTTCTATCTGATTCCAGGACGGAATCCTTTTAAGGAGGGGAGACTGTAATAACCCCAAAAATTTTGGACTTTTTGTAAACCTTATGAATAGTGATTTTGCTGAATAAGAAAACTTTTCATGCCACACAATGTAGCAGTTCTTTTATTGATATTCTGAGGTCTTATTAGTACTCTATATGGTATATAAGTGTATGTCAAGATCGTCAGAATCCAAATCCGAACACTTTGATTTTTCCCGAAAATCCACCAGATACCGAAAGAATTGAGTATAAGGTAACATGATAAAAAGGATTTAAATTCAAGGATTTTTAGATAGGATCATAAAAGGAATATAAAATATTGAGAAAGGTTTAGGGGAACCAAAGTAATAAGATCCCATGTATGATCCCTCAAACGATAAACGAGAACGAAAGTTAAGCGAACCGTATAACAAATAAGCGGTCATTAGCCAAGTAATTAGGGGTTAATCAAAAAGGTTAGTGGATGATGATGTCATCACACCAATAAGAAGAAGACAAGTGTAAGAGGATGACATGAGAAAGATGACATAGGCATGGTGACATAAGCATGACAAATGGAGGGATTGGTTGGTTGATTGTGAGCCACACAATTTTTACCATGGTAACAATCTAATTAAAAACAAAAGGAAGTAACCAAGCTAAACACCACACAAATCATTTAATCAAACTAGAAACATTTTTACTTCACTTTTTCTTCCCTTGCTCTCGGCCAAAACCAGAGCAGCAACTTAAAACTACCATATCTCCTTCAATACTCACTCAAATGTTGTTTTCTATAGCTCGTTGGAAAGGTATTGAGATGGCCTACAACGCTTGTTCACAAGTCTAATCCAAATAAGCAAGGTAAGACCCTCATGTTTACAGTTCTTTAAATCGGTCTTTTAGAAACTTCAAAACCTAACTTTGTGTTCTTGATTTCTTTGGAAAGATCAAGCTTGTAGGAGGTTAGATTAAGGCTCCCTAAGGCTTCCTAGAAACTTAACACCTACCAAGGAAGGTATCAACTTCAAACCCTAGCTTTGATTTTATGATTCCATTAAGTTTTATTGAAGTATTGTTAGTATTAAGGCTTGATCTTTGATTATAAGTAGTTTTGGTGGATTTGTATTGGTTTTGAATATTGGGTCTTTGATTGGTTGGATAAATTGGTAAAACTTGGAGTTGGGGACTGAGTTTGTAGTATGATGGCTGAATATTGTTGTATTGGTGGTTGTGAGTGAATTGATGATAATTTAGAATGTTAATTAAATTGGAAATCGTGTAAATATAAATGTCATAATGCCCGATTTTCCTTAACTGTTCTGTTCTTAACTTTAGGACCCGTGAACTCACTGAAAGATTCTAACATTTGCCATGTTTAGATAGTTCATGTTACGAGCTTCATTTTGATATGTGGTTCGCTTGAATCTGATGTACGGTTTAGGAGAAACGACCGTTTCAAGTAACGGCATTTCGCGAACGAACCATTATCCCTCCCCTTAATTTGAAATCTTGGTTAAGGCCCTTAAATGACTAATTGGAGTATGAAACAATTATGTAAAGTGGATTAGGCAGTTGTTAGAGTACTCGCGAAAGAATCGCCTTAAAATTCTTAATGGTTAATTTATTAAAAATGATGGAGCCAAGGGTACTCGAACGACTTATGTGATTCGTTAAGCGTAGAAGTGACCATAAGCAAACGTTAGGGTTCAATTGGTTAAAGTCTAGTTTCTTAAGAGAACGTGGTTTAATTCTGACTTATGTTGTTGTTCATAGGTTATCGGACCCTCTCTAAGCTTATGTCTAACCGGGAACACTCAGGCAAGTTTTCTACCCGTTATACTGTTGTGTGATGTATATATGTATATGCATTATCTTGTGATTAGTGCATGATTGTTATTAGAAAATCTTGCGATATATTGGAGCATGTTGATATGATATATATGCATTCCTGTTTCGTAATCTTGATATCTCCTTGTTAATTGAAATGTTTATAAGTTGCATAATACCTATGCTAGAGATAAGCAGTAGTTGCGTATACCCTTAGTATAGGGGACCCAAAGACGAACATTTTCTAAAACCGGGAGTCGATGTTCCCGAGTATATTATATATATTTATATATATATATAGATGTAGTTTTCAAAACTATTAATCGAATAAGGTTTATTCGATAACTTTATTTTTATTAATGAATATTACTTTGAATATTCATTTGGGGACTTATGACTCAGTTTATTTTATTTAAGGAATATTATCTTGAATATTCATTCGAGGACTTATGACTCCGCTTATTTACTAAATAATATTCTTTATTTTATTAAAGAATAATGCTTCGATAATCAAACTTATTTTCGATTATTCAAATAAAGATCGTACTTTCGTATAAGTATATCATTGGTTATTTAATATTCATTTCAAGTATGAGTTTTAAAACTTCTACTTCAATTATTTTTATAAAGATTATTCTTTATGGGAATATTATTTAAATAATAATATTCAGATATTTTCTAATATATTGGGACTGATTTATTTTATTAAATCAGCATTACTCCAAACATTAAAAATGTTTTCGAGTCTTCGAAATGATTTTTAAAAGTTAGGGCGGATCCCAAAACTCATTTTTATATTTAAGATCCTCCTTTCGAAGGGGATTTAAATACTCGCTCAAAACCTGAGGTATCCGGCTCTGTGGTGTATTTTATATTCGCAACAAGGTTGCTGTTTTGATAAATGAATTGATTCCTTACCCAACGTTCGGGAAGTAAGTCCATCTAATTGAGTCGGCATAAGTGACAGGCCGGGGTACGGTCTATCAAAGTGTAAGTGGCTGGGCGGCAGCCCATCAACGTGTAAGAGGCCGTGTGGTGGTCCAGCACAAAGTCCTAATGAGGCCAGGGTGATGATCGGTGGGGGATTCATCCATCTACTAGTAGAAAAAGTTACTTATTGGTATCTTTGCCTGATCAGCAAGATATCAGGTTTATGCCAAGGTTTTCTCCTTTCCAAATTCATTGGATATTGCAACTCTGTTTATAATTTTCATAATAGAGGTTTTCAAGGAGTGTATGCAATGTATATATATAGGTGTATATATATCGGGACTTAATGAAGTATCTCGTAACTTCATTATTTATAATGATATTTCAAGGATTGAATCTATTCAAATCTTATCTTGTAGTCTCATCTATATGATGAACTTTTGAAACGGATTATACCTTGAACGGTGGTAGTTCAAGTAGTATTCGGAAAATATATAACTATACTGGAGTATCTTGTAACTTCATCTTTTCAACTTATATCTAGTAAATGATTATCTTATGCATGACAAAGATTTTCAGAAAAATGTTGAGACAAGGTTAGATATATGAGATCACCTTGCAATGATATTTTATACAGTTATAAACTGGAACTCTCTGTATATTATACATGTTAGAGGATTTCAAAGATTTGAGAATATGTATATATACTGAATATTTTGCGACTTCGTCGCATTAAAATAACAAACTTGGTTCATTTCTTCTTGACCAAGACTTTCATGAGTACTATGAGAATGCTCATATATTGTTAATTATAATACATATTATTTCGGTGGGCTTGTTGCTCACCCTTACTTTCTTCTTTCATCATACAACAACAGATAGACAAGATGAACAGGACCAAGCTCCCAATTCGTGAGCGGATAGGAAACGTTCCGCAGTTTCCTATAGGCGTTGATGCCGTTGTAGCTGTGGTAGGAACTACCAATAGGCTAGACTTTCAACTTTTATTGTACCAGACTTATGTATATTTATGAATTGTAATAATGGCAAAGAATATGTAAATTTATTCAGAAACCCTTTTGAGGTGTAATGACTTATAATTGTGGAATAAAATGACTTGTGTTATTTTTGGTATTCATCTCTGAGACTATAACTTGTGGTGTGTGTGTGTATATTGTGGGGTCACGGTACGTAGTGGTTGGTTGTTTATTAAGATTAAGAGTTGTTAAGGGAATTGGAACTCGTGACAACCCGGATCCCCGACCCCGGATTTGGGGGTGTTACAAGGGCAGCACCAGTACCTTGGAGTGAAACTCCTAGAGGACAGGAGTGGACCAAGGAGTGGAACACAGCTACGTTTGTTCCTTCTCAATCGATTTTTGCCGAGCACTTGGAAAAAGCTGATGAGATGCTATAAATGATGATTTCAAGAAACAACTTCGAGTCACTGCATTGAGTACTAGACATCTTCAAGGTGTACATTCAACAACTCATGCAGAGGTGCATAAAATTCAGGAAAAATTGCTCAAGCAATAAATGACTAAGAAAATTGACAAGAAAACTTTCTTCCAACCTACCTTTGACAGAGTTGCTTACATTGAGAAGACCCAAGAGAAGCAACAGTCTCAGATTGATGAAATTTTGAAAAATCAAGCTTCTCAGCAATCTCAACTCGATGAGATCCAATCCTCATTGGAATTACTTGTCTCTCTTCTTTTACCTGCTGATGCCAAAAGGGGGAGAAGGTAATTAAGTCCAAATGCAAAACTGTTAAGACACTGAAGGGGAAGGATGATGAAAAAGATGACTAGGGAAACTCTGGAATGGGTGGAGGTCATAGTCAAGGTAGATGTCTCTCATCAAGAAGAGCTGAAGCTACAAGTCATAGAACAAGTTCTGATACTGGAAAAAGAATTACTTCTGGTACTAGTAAAAGAATAAGTTCTAATGAACTTTTGGATCTTGATGAAGAAATTTCAAGACAGTTATTTCTAAAGGAAAATTCAGGAATGGACTTTGAGAGTTTATTGGAAGAAGAAGCTAGACTTAAGTCAAAAAAAAGTTAACTCTAAATCTGAAGCTCCTGTTGGTAAAAAGAAAATTCCAAAGGTCAAAGGCATTGTGATAAAAGAAAGAACAAATATTGAGGCAACCAAGGCCAAATCACAATTGCAGATAGATCCAAGGTCCAAGGGCAAAGAAAAAGTTGGTGAACCTATAAAGGTTTATGTGCCTCCTGTGGATGATGAAATTTCTATTGAAGATACTGATCTTACTCTAACTTCAAGAAAGATTTTTAAGACAACCTCTGACATGGCTCAAGTTGTTCAGAGTCAATATTTAGTTAGTTCTGATATTACAAAGAAGCAAGTAACATCTGACATAGCTCAAGTTGACTTGATATCAAAAGATAAGGAAAAAGGAAACCTCTGACATTGCTCATGTTAAACCTTCAAAGTTACTCCTACCAGGTTTCACCAAAGCCAAACAGACTCAACCTTTGAAGACTGCATCAAGTGGTTTTGAAGCAAGAGTGGTTACTGGAAAGGAAGCAAGAGATAAATCTGGATTGGGTAGTACTGATGAAAGAAGAGTAGAGAATACAACCAATGATCCAACTTCCTTAAGTGAACCAGGTGTTGGAGCAACTCCTGAAAGATTGAATCAACTAGAATCTGTACAAATGGTTTACCATACCTACTTGAAAGAAAACATCTTGTTATACTTCATGATAGAATTTAATGCTAACAGGTAGAAATAATTCTACCTCGTCTCCCTAGACTAAGGAGAATAAAAACAGTCATTGGAAGTGTAAAACAGGGGTTAATGCGCACAAGAAACGAGTAAATATGACTGTGCACAGAAGTGTACCACTAATCCCAAATTGTAGTGACTGTTAATATCTCACCAAAACATATTCTGAATTTAAACAAGACTGTTTCAGATTTTAACCACAAATAAGTCAAGTAAAGGATCATAATTTAATATCAGAACTTAGACTTATATCAGAACTTAACAGTCATCTGAACATGATTTCTTAACTCGAAAAGTGAATGCCTATCTCTGTAATTCTTCACACAAATTCTGATTTTGGTTCTTCAGAACTTAATCATCAGAACTTTCATCAGAACATGTCCTCAGAATATATGCAATCTGACACATAAACTGTTCGTCTAATACAACATTGACCATCATAGTAATTTTCACCAGTCATATGAAGTGTAAGTGTGTGCATTAAGCTAAATTTCAGACAAGGAGTAAAGTCTGATTCACTTCAGTACATCTTAGAAATAAGGCATAACTAAGAACTTTACTTAAAATCTGTCATTATTCTGAAGCCTAATATTGGATGAGTTCATGCATGAGTCCACCTCAACTGTTTTGTGTTATTTTATGCAACTTTTGAAATTCCATTTTACAGTGGCTTCTCAGTGTAAGTGAGTCACGACTGCTTATCAGAATTTATGCTATTGTCAGAGTATTTCTCCAATAATCATAGAGTGTGAAAAGTAACCAAGAAAAATAATTATTTTTGCTTTTTTGATGCATATTACTTAATACCAGCAATACACTTGGGTCGTCCCTTCCACATTTTTTACTCTAGATCTCAAAGGAATACCTGATTTTTATTCCTTGTTCTTTTCCCTTTTTTTTTGATAAGTGAGGTTTATCAGCACTTAGCACATTCAGCAGATTTACTAACATCAAAACTTAACAGATGAGAAGCATTATTCTAGTTTTTGACATAGTAATAAGATAGACAAAGTAAACTTAACTAAGCTCAATATCAGAATTTGCTTGTGTCAATAGATTTCCACATAAATAATTACTTCTAACATGAGATCTCTAGTATATTAAAGACTACTAGGTCAGCATCTAGCACAGTTATCCTCATAGGATTGAATAGTCACAGAAACTGTCATATCACTATTAGAGTTTAGAAATTCACATCAGACAACAATCATTACTTAAGCAATTTTCAATTAAGCACAGAATACACAAAGATAGTAATATCTGTAAATACTGATCATAAAGTCTGATGCAGCAGAAGAAAAGCTAAGCAGATTTAGAGAAAGAACCTGAAACCATTCCAAGTTCATTTACCAATCTTGTAAAAGTAGCTTCACACAGTGGTTTTGTGAAGATATCTGCTAGTTGTTGATCTGTTGGAACAAAGTGCAATTCCACTGTACCTTCATCCACATGTTCCCTTATGAAGTGGTACCTAATGCTGATGTGCTCTGTCATTGAGTGTTGAACTGGATTACCTGTCATAACAATAGCACTTTGATTATCACAGTAAATAGGGATTTTAAAATATGTTAACCCATAATCCAGTAACTGATTCTTCATCCAAAGAATCTGTGCACAACAGCTTCCTGCAGCAATGTACTCTGCTTCTGCAGTTGATGTGGAAATTGACTTTTATTTCTTGCTAAACCAAGAAACCAATCTGCCTCCAAGAAATTGACAGCTTCCACCTGTGCTTTTCCTGTCAATTTTGCAACCTGCAAAATCTGCATCTGAGTAACCTATTAGTTTAAAATCTGATTCTCTGGGATACCACAATCCCAGATCAGCTGTTCCCTTAAGATACTTGAATATTCTTTTCACAGCTGTTAAGTGAGGTTCTCTTGGATCTGCTTGAAATCTTGCACAAAGACAGGTAACATACATGACATCAAGTCTACTAGAAGTTAGATAAAGTAAAGAGCCAATCATACCTCTGTAATTAGTAATATCTACTGATTTAGCAGTATCCTTATCCATTTTTGTTGCAGTGGCCATGGGAGTGGATGCACTTGAACAATCTTGCATTCCAAATTTCTTCAGCAAGTTTCTGGTATACTTGGTTTGAAAAATAAAAGTGCCTTCTTCATTCTGCTTGACTTGAAGGCTCAGAAAATAGCTAAGTTCTCCCATCGTACTCATTTGATATCTTGACTGCATCTGTTTGGCAAACTTTTTGCAAAGTCTGTCATTTGTAGAACCAAAGATGATATCATCAACATATATCTGAACCGGAAGTTAGTCCTTTCCATGGTTGAGGTAGAACAATGTTTTGTCTATAGTTCCTCTGTTAAGTCTACTTTCCAGAAGAAACTGAGCTAAAGTCTCATACCATGCTCTTGGAGCTTGCTTAAGGCCATAAAGTGCTTTATCAAGCCTGTAGACATGATCTGGATATTTGGGATCTACAAAGTCTGGAGGTTGTTCAACATATTCTTCCTCCTCCAATTCTCCATTGAGAAAAGCACTTTTCACATCCATTTGAAAGACAGTAAACTTTTTGTGAGCAACATAAGCCAAAAATATCCTTATGGCTTCCAATCTAGCAACTGGTGCAAATGTTTCATCATAATCAATTCCCTCCTGTTGAGAATATCCTTTTGCAACCAACCTTGCTTTATTCCTTGTAATTATACCATCACTATCAGTTTTATTTCTGAACACCCACTTTGTACCAACAACAGATCTGTTCTTTGGTCTAGGCACTAGGGTCCAGACTTTGTTTCTTTCAAATTCATTTAACTCTTCCTGCATTGCTTGCACCCAATCAGCATCTTGAAGAGCTTCTTCCACTTTCTTTGGTTCAGTCTGAGAAAGAAAAGAATTGTAAAGACATTCACTTGAAGTAGCTGTTCTAGTTCTGACACCTGCATCAGGATTTCCAATAATTAAGTCAGGTGTATATGATTTAGTCCACTTCCTTGCAGATGGAAGGTTTTCTCTATAACTGAATGCTCCCCCATGATCCATGCCATCTTCATCAACATCTTCTGATGCTCCCCCTGAAACTATGCTCTCTGAGTTGGATCCTTCAGAATTTAAGTTTTCAGAACTATCAGAACTTGGCTTATCAGAACTTGATGAATCAGAACTTGAAGAGCCAGTTGTATGTTCTAATGCTTCTTGAGATGAGATTATATCTTCAGTATGCTCCCCCTGTACAGATGTATCTTCCTTTGACGTAGTTACCACAGTTTCAATAACATCAGAGTTTAACCCATCAGAGTTTGCATTATCAGGATTTAGACTGTCAGGATTTTCAGTATCAGAATTTAAGTCTTCATTTTCGAATCTCAGCTGATCATGATCATTGAAATCTTCAAGTCCAGTAATCTTCTTATCATCAAAGGAGATATTGATAGATTCCATGACAACCCTTGTTCTTAAATTGTAGGCTCTGAAGGCTTTTGTGGAAAGTGGATATCCAATAAAAATTCCTTCATCAGCTTTTAAGTCAAATTTGGATAGCTGTTCAGGATGAGTCTTAAGAACAAAACACTTGCATCCAAATACATGAAAATACTTCAGATTTGGCTTCTTTTTCTTCACCATCTCATATGGTGTCTTTCCATGCTTGTTAATGAGTGTTGCATTCTGAGTAAAACAAGCAGTCTGCACAGCTTCAGCCCAAAAATAGGTTGGTAGCTTTGCTTCATCAAGCATAGTTCGTGCATCTTCAATAAGAGTTCTATTCTTTCTTTCAATAACTCCATTTTGCTGTGGAGTTCCAGGAGCAGAAAATTCCTGCTTGATTCCATGGTTTTTGCATTCCATTATCAAATTATTGAACTTAGTGCCATTATCACTTCTTATTATCTTCACATAATCTTTGTCCAATTTATCCAGTTGCTTGATATGATCAATCAAGATAGTTGGAGTTTCACTTTTTGTGTGCAAGAAATACACCCATGTGTATCTGGTGAACTCATCCACTATGACCATAACATATTTTTTCTTTCCAATAGACATGACATTTACTGGACCAAATAGATCAACATGTAATAGGTGATAAGGCTCAAGAATTGATGATTCAATCTTGCTCTTGAAAGAAGATTTTCTTTGTTTAGCCTTCTGACATGAATCACAAAGGCCATCAAGAGCAAATACTGACTTTGGCAGTCCTCTTACAAGATCTTTCTTGAAAATTCATTTATATTGTTGAAATTTAAATGAGAGAGTTTCTTGTGCTAGTTCCAGCTTTCTTCAATTGATGCTCAACTCATCAGACAGATTGCAGAACCATCAGTACTTGTTGAAAGCTTGGCTTCATAAATGTTACCACGTCTGTATCCTTTCAGAACAACTTTACCTTTAGATTTACTCACAACTTCACATTGTTCTTCAAAGAAATCCACATGAGAACCTCTGTCACAGATTTGACTAACACTTAGCAGATTGTGTTTAAGTCCTGAGACCCGAGCTACTTCTTTAATGATGACATTCCCAAGATTGATATTTCCATATCCCAATGTTTTTCCAATGTTGCCATCTCCATAAGAAACACTTGGGTCAGCCTTCTCCACAAAGTCTGATAGCAGGACTTTATTTTCAGTCATATGTCCTGAACATCCACTGTCCAGAACTAGGATGTTTTTCCTGTTGCCCTGCAATCACAAAGACCACTAATGATTAGTTTTAAGGACCCAGACTTGCTTGGATCCTTTGGCCTTATTAGGTTTGTTAACATTTGCAGCGGCTTTAGCATCAGAGTTTATGTTAACATTTTTCTTATCAGAATTTACACTATCAGACTTTGAATCAGAACTTACACTAGAAGGAACAATGCTAACTTTCTTTAAAGAAGGTTTTATTTGATAATAATCATAGTACAAACTATGATATTCCTTACAAGTATAAATGGAATGCCATAAACTACCACAATGAAAACAAGGATTTTGTGGCTTATATCTAACAGATTGACTCTTAACTCCAGACTTTGAAGGTAAGGAGTTTATGTTCTTATTCTTCCTGCAAAAAGAAGCCAGATGGTTAGAACTTCCACAGTTATGACACATTTTTCTAAGAGCATCAGGAACAGGCTTATAATCATTGCTTTTATTCACACCTTCCTTTCCATTTCTATTTTTCCTAGGTGATTTTACCTTGTTTTCATTCTTAACATCTTTCAGCTTATGCTTAAGCTGCTTCTTAGTCATTAAGCCTACGTTTACTTCAATTGTCTTTTCCTGTTTTAGTTTGTCAGAAGTTAATTCCTTTTTAACTTCTGATTTCTCAGTATCAGACTTTACAGCTACAAACTTAATAGGTTTTAACTTTGGCTTTTGTTTAACAAATATAGGCTTGATATCTACAGTTCCTTTATCATTCTTATCATCTCCATAACCTAAGCCCTCTTTCCAGTTTTCACTACTTAACAAATTCTGAGTTGTTCTTCCAGAGTTAGTCCAAGTCCTGATAATCTCTCTTTCCTTCTCTAACTCAGCTTTTAGAGATTCATTCATTTTAAGTACTTCATCCCTAACATAGAAAACATCATCTCTATCTTTCTGAGTTTGATGGAACATGACTAACTCTTTTTCTAAATAATCATTCCTCTTTTTACAAGCAAGATTTTCAGAAGTTAATCTTTCACATGTTAAAGTTTGATCTCTATAGCTAATGAACATGGTTTTAAGATATCTTCTCAACTCATTAATATCATCAGTATGAAAGGCATAAGTAGTTTGAGGTACCTTTAACTCAGCAGCTTCAGGACTGCTATCAGCATTTGTCATCAAGGCATAGTTCTCCTCACTTTCAGAATCTGAAGTGTCTGTCCAGCTTTTCTTCTTTGTGATAAGAGCTTTGCCTTTGTCACTCTTCAGTTTCTTGTAATCAGGAGATATGTGGCCTTTCTCACCACAGTTGTAGCATTTGACATTTGTGTAATCTCCTCTGTCAGACTTCCCTCCTTTACCTTCATATTTTCTGAAATTCTTCTTATCAGAACTTGCACCTTTCCTTGAAAACTTCTTTCCCTTCCTGAACTTCCTGTATGCAATCTTTGTGATTCCTTTCACCATAAGAGCACACAGCTTCATCATCTCTTGTTAGGTCTCAATATGTTTGTAGAAGGGGGGTTGAATACAAACTATACCGTTTAATCGAATAAAATGCGGAATAAAAAAGTGAAACAAAATTCAAGTTAAATAAAACTATTATTAAACTTGAAAGGCGTTACAACAACGGTATCGTTTACAAGGGATTAATCTCAAATAAATTATTCCAAATCTAGAATAAATTCGACATGAACTTTTTCCATTTTTGAAATAAAAAGGATCAAATGTTAAAAACAATTTGAGATTATGTTATAGGGATTTTGATCCGCTAGATAGTTACACAAGAACAAGAAAAGGATTTCTAGTGGTTTAGATTTAACAATAAATACTAGAAATTAATGTCCTGAGAAATTGCAATAAGTTCTCTGCTGTTCTGTGTTCTTCAGTTTGTTGTGATATTCAATGCTATTCTTTGTTCTTCAGTTTCTGTTCTTTTATGTTAGATATATTTGATAATGTCATGTCTAATATGATTTATGTTTAGTTTTCAGATCTTACTTAAACAGGACAAATCAGTACTTAACTGAAATCAGCACTTATACTGAAGTCAGAACTTAAGTCATCAGTACTTAAGGTTCAGGAGATATTTATCAGAAGATAATATCAGGACTTAAAGGAAACGTTCAGATAAGGAAGACAGCTGATTTACAGGAAGTGAAGATCGAGACAAATATAAGAAGAGATATGCATGAAGAAGGAATTCTATGAAGAATAGAATACTTGGAAGAAAAGATATCTGATTGATATATATTAGGAAGCAGAATTATATTCCATATCAATTAGAGATTATCTTGTAACTGTGTAGTATATAAACACAGACATAGGGTTTACACTATAAGTGTTATCATTATCGAAGTTATTATTCTTTGTAACCCTAGCAGCTCTCTTGATATTTGTTCATCACTGAGAGAGGACAGTTCCATACTGTAACAGAGTTTATTATTTTGAATAAAGTTTGTTTTCTGTTACTTGAGTTATTAAAATTTGATTTTATTGTACTATACACTGTATTCACCCCCCTCTACAGTGTGTGTGACCTAACAAGTGGTATCAGAGCTTATCTGTTAACACACAAACAGTTTAAGATCCAAAAACAATCATATCTGAAGTAGAAACTCCAACTAAGCCCACTAAAACTGAAGAACCTCCAAAAACACAAATCCAAAGCCGATATGATACGATTAGAGATCCCATATTGGGACCATCTGAATATCCCATATGGAAGTGAGGATGACCATGTTTCTGGAAGCTACAGATCCAGAATATCTCGATAGAATTAAGGAAGGACCTCACAAACCAACCAAGCTCACTGTTGCAGTTGCAGGTGAAGCAGCAAAGTCTGTACCAAAGGAGAAAAGTGATTACACTGCTGGAGATATCACATCAATTGCTAAGGATGCTAAGGTACGACACTTACTGCATAGTGCTATTGATAATGTAATGTCAAACAGGGTAATAAACTGCAAGACTGTAAAGGAGATATGGGATGCCTTGGAAACAAGATGTCAGGGAACTGATACGATTAAGAAGAACATGAAGACAATACTTACTCAAGAGTATGAACACTTTGACTCAAAGGCTAATGAGTCATTGACTGATTTATATGATAGATTTGTCAAACTCTTGAATGATTTGTCACTGGTTGATAAGGAGTATGATCTTGAAGACTCAAACCTTAAATTCCCGTTGGCTCTTCCTGAAAACTGGGATTTGAAGGCAACAACAATAAGAGACAACTATAATCTTGATGAAACAACTCTTGATGAAATTTATGGGATGCTCAAGACTCATGAACTTGAGATGGAACAAAGAAGTAAGAGGAAAGGAGGAAAGTCAAGAACAGTTGCTCTTAAGGCTGAAGAAGAATCCCCCAAGGCAGCTACCTCAAAGAAAGGCAAGGGTAAAGCTCTCTTCACAAAGTCTGATACTGAGTCATCAAGTTCTGATAGTGATGATGACTCAGAATCTGAAAGCTTGCCTGAGATGAATGCTGATGAAGAGATGATGAAGCTGTGTGCTCTTATGGTGAAAGGAATCATAAAGATTGCATACAAAAAGTTCAGGAAGGGAAAGAAGTTTTCCCGGAAAGGTGCAAGTTCTGATAAGAAGAATTTTAGAAAATCTGAGGGCAAAGAAGGAAAGTCTGACAGAGGAGATTATACAAATGTCAAATGCTACAACTGTGGTGAGAAAGGCCACATATCTCCTGATTGCAAGAAAGTGAAGAGTGACAAAGGCAAGGCTCTTGTCACAAAGAACAAAAGCTGGACAGACACCTCAGATTCTGAAAGTGAGGAAAATTATGCCTTGATGGAAAATGCTGATATGGCAAGTGCTGAAAGCAGTTCTGAAGCTGCTGAGTTAAAGGTACCTCAAACTACTTACGCCTTTCATACTGATGATATTAATGAGTTGAGAAGATATCTTAAAACCATGTTCATTAGCTATAGAGATCAAACTTTAACATGTGAAAGATTAATTTCTGAAAATCTTATTTGCAAGAAGAGGAATAATTATTTAGAAAAAGAGTTAGTCATGTTCCATCAAACTCAGAAAGATAGAGATGATGCTTTCTATGTTGGAGATGAAGTGCTTAAAATGAATGAATCTCTAAAAGCTGAGATAGAAAAGGAAAGAGAGATTATCAGGACTTGGACTAACTCTGGCAGAACAACTCAGAATTCGTTAAGTAGTGAAAACTGGAAAGAGGGCTTAGGTTATGGAGAGGATAAGAATGATAAAGGAATTGTAGATATTAAGCCTATAGTTGTTAAACAAAAGCCAAAGTTAAAACCTGTTAAGTTTGTAGCTATAAAGTCTGATACTGAGAAATCAGAAGTTAAAAAGGAATTAACTTCTGACAAACTAAAACAGGAAAAGACAACTGAAGTAAACGTAGGCTTAATGACTAAGAAGCAGCTTAAGCATAAGCTGAAAGATGTTAAAAATGCAAACAAGGTAAAATCACCTAGGAAAATTAGGAATGGAAAGGAAGGTGTGAATAAAAGCAATGATTATAAACCTGTTCCTGATGCTCCTAGAAAAACATGTCATAACTGTGGAAGTTCTAACCACCTGGCTTCTTTTTGCAGAAAGAATAAGAACATAAACTCCTTACCTTTAAAGTCAGGAGTTAAGAGTCAGTCTGTTAGATATAAGCCACAAAATCCTTATTTTCATTGTGGTAGTTTATAGCATTCCATTTATACTTATAAGGAATATCATAGTCTGTACTATGATTATTATCAAATAAAACCTTCTTTAAAGAAAGTTAGCAATGTTCCTTCTGGTGTAAGTTCTGATTCAACGTCTGATAGTGTAAATTCTGATAAGAAAAATGTTAACATAAACTCTGGTGCTAAATCCGCTACAAATGTTAACAAACTTAATAAGGCCAAAGGATCCAAGCAAATATGGGTCCTTAAAACTAATCATTAGTTGTCTTTGTGATTGCAGGGCAACATGAAAAACATCCTAGTTCTGGACAGTGGATGTCCAGGATATATGACTGGAAATAAAGCCCTGCTATCAGACTTTGTGGAGAAGGCTGGCCCAAGTGTTTCTTATGGAGATGGCAACATTGGAAAAACATTGGGATATGGCAATATTAATCTTGGGAATGTCATCATTAAAGAAGTAGCTATGGTCTCAGGACTTAAACACAATCTGCTGAGTGTCAGTCAAATCTGTGACAGAGGTTATCATGTGGATTTCTTTGAAGAACACTGTGAAGCTGTAAGCAAATCTACAGGCAAAGTTGTTCTGCAAGGATATAGGCGTGGTAACATTTATGAAGCAAAGCTTTCAATAAGTACTGATGGTTCTGCAATCTGTCTGATGAGTAGAGCATCAATTGAAGAAAGCTGGAATTGGCACATAAAACTCTCTCATTTAAATTTCATCATTATAAATGAACTAGTCAAGAAAGATCTTGTGAGAGGACTGCCAAACTCAGTATTTGCTCCTGATGGCCTTTGTGATTCTTGTCAGAAGGCTAAACAAAGGAAATCCTCATTCAAGAGCAAGACTGAATCATCAATTCTTGAGCCTTATCACCTACTACATGTTGATCTATTTGGTCCAGTAAATGTCATGTCTATTGCAAAGAAGAAATATGTTATGGTCATAGTGGATGAGTTCACCAGATACACATGGGTGTATTTCTTGCACACAAAAAGTGAAACTGCATCTATCTTGATTGATCATGTCAGGCAACTGGATAAATTGGTCAAAGATTCTGTGAAAATAATAAGAAGTGATAATGGTACTGAGTTCAAGAATTTGATAATGGAAGAGTTCTGCAAAAACCATGGAATCAAGCAGGAATTTTCTGCTCCTGGAACTCCACAGCAAAATGGAGTTGTTGAAAGAAAGAATAAAACTCTTGTAACGCCCTCCAGACCCGGGGTATAAGTCTGGGGTTACAAGCCAATCACCAAACATGTACAAGCTTATTGATAATTAATAAAGAAATGAAACTAAACCCCTTAACAACTACCAGGATCTTTCTAGGTTGAAGTATGAAAACAAGAACCACTAACTACTTTTATTAAAAACCAACATTTTTAAATCTCACAAACTTTCTTTATTACAAACCATTGTCTAACTCATTTTAAACTAAGTTCAGCTTTTATTCAAACACACATACTATCTATTAACACTCCACCTGCTCGGCCAACTCAAAGCTTTCTTCCTGGATAGGGATCAACACCTTGGGTATAAGAGGATCCCGAGGCTTGACCCGCTTCTTTACCACTCGTGTTCAGACGGGTTTCATATTCCTTCTTAACTGAAACAATAAGATGAATAACAACAAAAAGGGGTGAGCCAAAATTGCTCAACAAGTCTACCAAATATACACAATGTTAAAGCAATATAATTGAATCCGTATCCCAGGTATATCTGCAAAGATATAACCTCATAAGAATCAAAAGAAGGCCATTGCTGGCAAATATAAACAAACTACACTGGATTCGAGTTCGCAGCTATACCCTGCTGATCAGCCAGGATACAGTGCAGATCTATATCTCACTATATAGATCCCGTCGGGCACCCAGGCACTACGGCCCATCTCAAGGATCCGGTTATGTTCCGGTCCTTAGGATTAAGTAACCTTAATCCCCAAAAGTAGTGTTATCCAGTCCTTAGAATAGCAACCGAAACAATCGGTATACTTTGATATATTCTAATCACCAGAATATATTAATAATTGTGAGTAATAATTGGAATATGAATAATAAATTCAAATGAAAAGAATAATTCAAGAATCGAACTGAGATATGAATAAAGGAGTTAAAGTAATGCAAATGTAATAAGAATTTGAAATAAATATTACTATTCTGAAATTAGAATAGGGAAGAAACTTGCCTTTTGCGCGATTCACTGCAATTAAATCACTTCCGTCTATCCCCTACTTGACCTGCCTTGCTGGCTTAGCTTCTGTTAGCAAAATAGACTGATTAAGTCATCTTGTACTTTAATTTGCATCTTGAATTGACTTCATTTCGTTCCTATTATCTACCCATGCGCCTATAACTGACTCTTATATTACATATAAGCAAGTAAGACTCGATTAACCACATAATACACATAAGCACATAAGCACATAATCATTTTTATAGTCAAAATAATTTTTAGAATCAAAATCGACTCGCTGATTGCTCCGTTGATCACCTTCTGCTTCATTTCCCATTTTTCCGTAATTTTTTGAACTCGTCTCGGCACGCATTTCGACTGATAATCAAGCAATCAATAAAATCAACTAATTTTGAGAAGAAATTAGGTCTTCATATTATTTTTAGTGAAAAGAATTCATTTTTCTGAGTCAACAGGCTTTCGTTTCGCTCAATTCGGACTAACGGTTGAATTATTATCAATTAAACACTGATAATTCAATATAAATAATTATTGCTAATTTTTAAATCCCAAAATAATTTTTGAATAATTATTTAAGAAAAATCAAAGTCAAAAATAATTTTTTTATAATTTTTGGAGTTAAAACGAAGAAGTTATGATTTATTGAAAATTATGTGATTAATTATCAAAATAATTAATCACTTTTTTAAATATTTAATAAATACATAACAAATAAATAATTAATAATTATTTATTAAGTTAAAATAATTAATCCTTAATTATTAGGATTAATCACAATTTATTACAAATATCTACAACTTATCGTTATTGATGTGATTAGATCGATTATTTATAAATAAATAATCGATATCCTTTACTGATACGTTAATTACTGAATTATTCGAATCATAATCGAACTCAACAATCAATTACTCGTGTAAATACGAGTCATTCATCTTTTTCGTATAATTATTGAATTATTACGATTATTATTATAATTTCTACGATTCAATCGATATTTAATTATACGATACGAATATTTATTACGATATTCTTTGAATAATTATCGCTCGAATAATAATTTTAATTATCGAATCACTACTCGTATAGATACGAGTTACACGTAATACTAACTAATTATCGGATTATTAATCGTATTATTTAATCCTTAATTATTAATTATTTAATTAAATCCAAATTTATAATTTAATAAAATAATTCAGAAATTAATAATATTATTTTTCAGAATTTAAAACTAATTTTTTAAATAATTATTAGAATTATTAATAACTGATTTTAATATACTACAATATAAATAATTAATTAGTTAATCAGAAACACAAAAACAAAATCAGGGTTTGGGTTTTTAGGATTGAACCCGGGTCGTTTCCGGGTTGGAAACCGGGTCGTCCCCAACCCAATCGGGTCGGGAAGAACAACGCCGGCAACCATCGCCGGTGAACTTCCCGGTGGATCGACGACCACCAACGCGGGGTTTTCCGCTTGATTTGCTGCGCGTACTCCTTCCTCTGTCACCCAGGTGCCGTTCTCCCCCGTCCCCGTTGTGGCTGGAGCCGCCGAAGCCGTGAAACGCCGTCAACGGCGGTGGTTTCCGGTGAGCTTGAAACCCGAATCCGGCGAGTGCAATTCAGCATCAAAACAGAGCCGTTTGATTCGATTCGACCCTCCATTCCATTCAAAATCATCCCAGAAATTCAACCATATCATGATCTAATCCTAACAATATCTATATCAAATTCTCCGGCTAAAATCAAACAATTTCCGGCCAAAACTCAAAGTAACGATTTCGTACATGAAAATTTACGATTAATATATCAAAATAAAACTATTAACTTCTACAATCAAACCCCCATAACCAAAACAATCTCAGATTCTTGCAATTACAAAAACGAACTAATTAAAGTTTATATAAACCCTAAATTAAGAACAACTATCTAGAACATAACTCCGATCAATTAACCATCACCAATCAATTTTAAACAAGTAAAGGAAACTATATCAAGCATCAAAATCAATCCAGAACCCCAGAATCAAAAACGCCTAAATCAGACATAAACCCTAAAAATCCGAATTGAAAATCAATGTAATAAAACACAAAATTGATGATAGAATTGGAAAGTAGGGATCAAGAGCTTTCGATTGAGTACTCACATGTTTGATTTGGAGATCAGAATCACTGTCAAATCTTTGCTTGAAATCAAGAACTCAAGAACCCTAATTTCTGAATTTGGGAATTAATTTGCAGAATTATGAATTAATTAATAATAATCAGGGTATTTATAGTATGAAAAATAATACTCCTAAATAAAATTAAGGGGCCAATTATACATTTAATAAAAATATTTGGCCCTAATTTTTATAATTTTTGGGTATTAAAATTTAATTTTTAAATATTTTATATATACAATATATATGCCAAAAATTCCCAAAAATTGTGAATAATTCAAAAATACAAAGAAATGGTATAAATAAAAGTCCTATAATTTTATAAAAATAAAAATGTGATTTTTGTGGGGTTTTTAACACCCAATGGGGCCCGAAAAAGTCATTTTTCGTAAAACGAGAACATTTATAAAATATCTAGATGTTCAGAATATTGCGATTGTAAAAGCCGTTTGATGAAAAATAAGGCCCATTATTTTATTTGAAATACTGGCTTTAAAATCATTATTTGGGTTGCAAAGCGTTTCAAATGAAACCTTTGAATACGATATAAAACATCTGAAAAATACCTTAAAAATATAGAAATGATACAGAATACACGTAGCATGTAACAATTAGGGTTTAACAGATAATCACACATAACTGACATATTACTACACATATTTTATTATAAATATGATATAATACAATGTAAATTTGCCGGTCGTTACAACTCTCATTGAAGCTGCACGTACAATGCTTGATGAAGCAAAGCTTCCAACCTATTTCTGGGCTGAAGCTGTGTAGACTGCTTGTTTTACACAGAATGCAACACTAATTAACAAGCATGGAAAGACACCATTTGAGATGGTGAAGAAAAAGAAGCCAAATCTGAAGTATTTTCACGTATTTGGATGCAAGTGTTTTGTTCTTAAGACTCATCCTGAACAGCTATCCAAATTTGATCTAAAAGCTGATGAAGGAATCTTTGTTGGATATCCACTTTCCACAAAAGCCTTCAGAGTCTATAACTTGAGAACAAGAGTGGTCATGGAATCTATCAATGTCTCTTTTGATGATAAGAAGATTACTGGACTTGAAGATTTCAATGATCATGATCAGCTGAGATTTGAAAATGAAGACTTTAATTCTGATACTGAAAATCCTGACAGTCTAAATCCTGATACTGCAAACTCTGATGGATTAAACTCTGATGTTATTGAAACTGTGGTGACTACGCCAAAAGAAGATGCACCTCTCAAGATACAACCACATCTCAAGAAGCATCAGAACATACATCTGGCTCTTCATGTTCTGATTCGTCAAGTTCTGATAAGCCAAGTTCTGATAATTCTGAAAACTTAAATTCTGAAGAATCCAACTCAGAGAGCATAGTTTCAGGGGGAGCATCAGAAAATGTTGATGAAGATAGCATGGATCATGGGAGAGCATCCAGTTCTAGAGAAAACCTTCCATCTGCAAGGAAGTGGACTAAATCACATACACCTGACTTAATAATTGGAAATCCTGATGCAGGTGTCAGAACTAGAACAACTACTTCAAGTGAATGTCTTTACAATTCTTTTCTTTCTCAGACTGAACCAAAGAAAGTGGAAGAAGCTCTTCAAGATGCTGATTGGGTGCACACAATGCAGGAAGATTTAAATGAATTTGAAAGAAACAAAGTCTGGACCCTAGTGCCAAGACAAAAGAACAGATCTGTTATTGGTACAAAGTGGGTATTCAGAAACAAAACTGATAGTGATGGCATAATTACAAGGAATAAGGCAAGGTTGGTTGCAAAAGGATATTCTCAACATGAGGGAATTGATTATGATGAAACATTTTCACCAGTTGCTAGATTGGAAGCCATAAGGATATTTTTGGCTTATGCTACTCACAAAAAGTTTACTGTCTTTCAAATGGATATGAAAAGTGCTTTTCTCAATGGAGAATTGGAGGAGGAAGTATATATTGAACAACCTCCAGGGTTTGTAGATCCCAAATATCCTAATCATGTCTATAGGCTTGATAAAGCACTTTATGGCCTTAAGCAAGCTCCAAGAGCATGGTATGAGACTTTTGCTCAGTTTCTTCTGGAAAGTGGATTTAACAGAGGAACAATAGACAAAACAGTTTTCTACCTCAACCATGGAAAGGACTTGCTTCTGGTTCAGATATATGTTGATGATATTATCTTTGGTTCTACAAATGACAGACTTTGCAAGAAGTTTGCCAAACTGATGCAGTCAAGATATCAAATGAGTATGATGGGGGAACTTAGCTATTTTCTGGGCCTTCAAGTCAAGCAGAATGAAGGAGGCACTTTTATTTGTCAAACCAAGTACACTAGAAACTTGCTGAAGAAATTTGGAATGCAAGATTGTTCAAGTGCATCCACTCCCATGACCACTGCAACAAAACTAGATAAGGATACTGGTAAATCAGTAGATATTACTGATTACAGAGGTATGATTGGCTCTCTACTCTATCTAACTGCTGCTAGTAGACCTGATATTATGATTGCTACCTGTCTTTGTGCAAGATTTCAAGCAGATCCCTGAGAACCTCACTTAACAGCTGTGAAAAGAATTTTCAAGTATCTTAAAGGAACAGCTGATCTGGGATTGTGGTATCCCAGAGAATCAGATTTTAAACTAATAGGTTACTCAGATGCAAATTTTGCAGGTTGCAAAATTGACAGGAAAAGCACAAGTGGAAGCTGCCAATTTCTTGGAGGCAGATTGGTTTCTTGGTTTAGCAAGAAACAAAAGTCAATTTCCACATCAACTGCAGAAGCAGAGTACATTGCTGCAGGAAGCTGTTGTGCACAGATTCTTTGGATGAAGAATCAGTTACTGGATTATGGGTTAACATATTTTAAAATCCCTATTTATTGTGATAATCAAAGTGCTATTGCTATGACAGGTAATCCAGTTCAACACTCAATGGCAAAGCACATCAGTATTAGGTACCACTTCATAAGGGAACATGTGGATGAAGGTACAGTGGAATTGCATTTTGTTCCAACAGATCAACAACTAGCAGATATCTTCACAAAACCACTGTGTGAAGCTACTTTTACAAGATTGGTAAATGAACTTGGAATGGTTTCAGGTTCTTTCTCTAAATCTTCGTAGTTTTTGTTTTGATGCATTAGACTTTATGATCAGTATTTACAGAAATTACTCTCTTTGTGTATTCTGTGCTTAATTGAAAATTGCCTAAGTACTGATTGTTGTCTGATGTGTATTTCTAAACTCTGATAGTGATATGACTGTTTATGTGCCCATTCAATCCTATGAGGATAACTATGCTAGATGCTGACCTAGTAGTCTTCAACATACTAGAGATCCCATGTTAGCAGTAATTATTTATGTGGAACTCTATTGACACAAGCAAATTCTGATATTGAGCTTAGTTCAGTTTACTTTGTCTATCTTATTACTAAGTCAAAAACTAGAATCATGCTTCTCATCTGTTAAGATCTGATGTCAGTAAATCTGATGAATGTACTAAGTGCTGATAAACCTCACTCATCAAAAGAAAAAGTAAAAGAAAAAGAAATAAAAATCAGGTACTCCTTTGAGGTCTAGAGTAAAAATATGGAAGGGACGATCCAAGTGCATTGCTGGTATTAAGTAATATGCATCAGAAAAGCAAATAATTAATTTTCTTGATGACTTTTCACACTCTATGATTACTGGAGAAATACTTTGTTAATAGCATAAATTCTGATAAGCAGTCGTGACTCACTTACACTGAGAAGCCACTGTAAAATGGAATTTCAAAAGATGTATAAAATTAGCACAAAATAGTTGAGGTGGACTCATGCATGAACTCATTCAATAGTAGGCTTCAGAATAATGACAGATTTTAAGTAAAGTTTTAGTTATGCCTTATTTCTAAGATGTACTGAAGTGAATCAGACCTTACTCTTTGTCTGATATCTTGCTTAATGCACACACTTACACTCCATATGAATGATGAAAATTACTGTGGCGTTCAATGTTGTTTTAGATGAACTGTTTATGTGTCAGATTGCATAAATCCTGAGGACAGGTTCTGATGAAAGTTCTGATGATTAAGTTCTGAAGAATCGAAATCAGAATTTGTATGAAGAATCACAGAGATAGGCATTCATTTTTCGAGTTAAGAAATCATGTTCTGATGACTGTTAAGTTCTGATATAAGTCTAAGTTTTGATATTAAATTCTGATCCTTTACTTGGCTTATTTGTGGTTAAAATATGAAACAGTCTCATTTTAAATCAGAATATGTCTGGGTGGAATATTAACAGTCAATCTAATTAGGGATAGTGGAACATGTACATGCACATTAATTTTTACTTGTTTCTTGTGCGCATTAAACCCTGTTTTACATTTCCAATGACTGTTTTTCTTCTTCCCAGTCTAGGGAGACGAGATAGAATTATTTCTACCTGTCAGCATTAAATTTCCTTGCGTCTCCTGGCATTCTCTTGCCTATATAAACCAACACTTCAAATCAGTCTACACTTCATTTCTTTTCTCACATACTCACTCTTCTTTCCTTCATACCAACACAAACATGGTCAACTACAATATGTTTTTGAACTATGAAACCTTCAACATGGAGTTGAGCTGTGAGGATTGGCAGCCGGAATGGCACGTAACTGTCATTCCTGATGAGATTTGGGATTCGGTTTCCCAGGAGGTTCTCACACACCTCCTGTTCTTTTACATGGTCTACCATCGCCATCTGGAGTGATTGGAAGAAGAAAGGCTTGAAGCTCTCCGCCAACAAGAGCGAATCATACGACTCGCTATTCTTTTTGTAGAGAGTCGGAAGAAGAAATAATTTATTTTCTTCTTCCTGTTTTTCTTCATCGTCAGCTTTGTCCGGCTTTTTAGCCAAGGACAAAAGCTGTTGATGTTAGGTTTAGTAGCTTAGGACAGTCTTGTAATGCTCTGATGTAATATCAATTTCATGTATTCTCTTAATATATTAATGGAATTTCTTATTTTTGCAAGATTCTATTTCTGAGATGTTTGCAATTTTACTGCACTGTTAAATCATGCTATATCCATATTCTGATGACCATTTTTAATTTTTGATTTAAATTAAGTTCTGATTTTAAAATATCAGTACTTGTTTATGTAACACCCACAAATTCGGGGTCGGGGATCTGGGTTGTCACGAGTTCCATTTCCCTTAATAACACCCAATCTTAATAAACAATCAACTACTTCGTACAGTGACCCCACAATAAACACACACACCACAAGTTATAGTCTGAGAGATGAATATCCAAAAATAACACGAGTCATTTTATTCCACAATTATCTGCCATTACACCTTAAAAGGGTTTCTGAATAAATTTACATTTCTTTGCCATTATTACAATTTATAAAGATACATAAGTCTGGTACATCAAAAGTTGAAAGCCAAGACTATTGGTAGTTCTACCTCAGCTACAGCGACATCAACGCCTATAGGAAACTGCGGAACATTTCCTATCCGCTCGCGAATTGGGAGCTTGGTCCTGTTCATCTTGTCTATCTAATGTTGTGTGATGAAAGAAGAAAGCAAGGGTGAGCAACAAGCCCACCGAAATAATATGTATAATAATTAACAATATATGAGCATCCTCATAGTACTCATGAAAGTCTTGGTCAAAAAGAAATGAACCAAGTTTGATCTCTTAATGCGACCAAGTCACAAAATATTTAGTATATATATATATACTTTTCAGAATTTTTAAATCCTCTTCCATGTATAATATACACAGAGTTCCAGTTTATAACTGTATAAAAATATCGTTGCAAGGTGATCTCATATATCTAACCCTGTCTCAACATTTTTGTGAAAATCTTTGTCATGCATAAGATAATCATTAACCAGATATAAGTTGAAAAGATGAAGTTACAAGATACTCCAATATACTTATATCTTTTCCGAATACTACTTAAACTACAACCATTCAAGTTATAATTAGTTCATCCCATAGATGAAGCTACACGACAAAACTTGTATAGAATTAATCTTTGAAATATCATCAAAATGAAATGAAGTTACGAGATACTTCATTTGATGAAAACATCATTTTGAAAAGTCGACCCTGCCAACACTTAACAATCGCCCAGCTGTAGCCTTTCTATCGAAGTGCTCTGTGTAGTGTTGCAGAAATATCCAATTGGATGATGAACTCATTACGGGAGTTTGCCGCGCCAGGAAGACCACTTACGATGATCAGTCGCAGTAGTGCAACCCCACTATTTTCTACATGTAGAGGAGAACCTGTCGGATTTACTTGTCAACCGAACACTGGACTCCTAAGGAATGGACCGTCTTAGCGGAACTTCCGGGCCATTTGGGCCAATATAATAAGGCTGGGCTGGCGTCACTCGACCACTTACGCCACTCCTAGTTCAGATAAAATCCATGACTCTGAAACGTAAAGCTTGTCCCCCCTTTCCCCAAGTAGAAACTTGTTGATACGGCTCTACCAAGAAGTCGTATCTAGTTGGAAAGGAAAACTCACCGATATTTCCCAGCCGGTGCATGTTAATGGATTAACTTGTTCTAAGAATTTTACTTCCCGAGTGTTGGGTATGTAATCAAAAACTCTTTTATCAAAATAGCAACCTTGTTGCGAATATAAAACACACCACAGAGCCGGATCCCTCAGGTTTTGAGCGAGTATTTAAATCCCCTTCGAAAGGAGGATCTTAAATATAAAAATGAATTTTGGGATCCGCCCTAACCTTTAAAAATCATTTTGAAGACTCGAAAACATTTTTAAGAATGTTTGGAGTAATCCTGATTTAATAAAATAAATCAGTCCCAATATATTAGAAAATATCTGAATATTATTATTTAAATAATATTCCCATAAAGAATAATCTTTATAAAAATAATTGAAGTTGAAGTTTTAAAACTCATACTTGAAATAATTAATAAATAACCAAAGATATACTTATACGAAAGTACGATCTTTATTTGAATAATCGAAAATAAGTTTGATTATCGAAACATTATTCTTTAATAAAATAAAGAATATAATTTAATAAAATAAGCGGAGTCATAAGTCCTCGAATGAATATTCAAAAAAATATTCATTAAATAAAATAAGCGGAGTCATAAGTCCTCGAATGAATATTCAAAATAATATTCATTAAGTGAAATAAAGTTATCGAATAAACCTTATTCGAATAATAGTTTTGAAAACTATTTATATATATATATATATAAATATATATATATATATAATATACTCCGGAACATCGTCTCCCTGTTTAGAAAATATGTTCACCTTTGGGTCCCCTATACTAAGGGTATACGCAACTACTGCTTATCTCTAGCATAGGTATTATGCAACTTATAAGCAATTGAATCAACAATTAGATATCAAGATTACGAAATAGACATGCATATATACCATATCAGCATGCTCCAATATATCGCAAAATTTGCTAATAACAATCATGCACTTATCACAAGATAATGTATATACATATATTTACATCACAACAACAGTATAGCGGGTAGAAAACTTACATGAGCGACTGGGGGTGATAAAAGGCCTGGAACGAGTCTGGTAACCTATAAACAACATATAAGTTGGAATTAAACCAAAGTCGCTTATGAATCTATACTCTAACCAATTAGACCCTAACGTTCACTTTTGCGCTTAACGATTCACTTAAGTCGCTCGAGTACCCTCGGCTTCACCATTTTTAAGAAATTAACCATTAAGGGTTTTAAGGCAATTCTTTCGTGAGTCCCCTACCAACTGCCTAACCCACTTTAAATAATTGTTTCATACTCTAATTAGTCATTTAAGGGCCTTAACCAAGGTTTTAAAGTAAGGCGAGGGGTAATAGTTCGTTCGCGAAACACCGTTACTTAAAACGGTCGTTTCTCCTAAACCGTACATCGGATTCAAGCGAACCACATATCAAAACGAAGCTCGTAACATGAAATATCTAAAAATGGCAAAGGTTAGAATCTTTCAGTGAGTTCACGGGTCCTAAAGTTAAGAACAGAACAGTTAAGGAAAATCGGCCATTATGACGTTTATGTTTACGCGATTTCCAATTTAATTAACACTCTAAATTATCATCAATTCACTCACAACCACCAATACAACAATATTCAACCATCATACTACAAACCCAGTCCCCAACTCCAAGTTTTACCAATTTATCCAACCAATCAAAGACCCAATATTCAAAACCAATACAAATCCACCAAAACTACTTATAATCAAAGATCAAGCCTTAATACTAACAATGCTTCAATAAAACTTAATGGAATCATAAAATCAAAGCTAGGGTTTGAAGTTGATACCTTCCTTGGTAGGTGTTAAGTTGCTAGGAAGCCTTAGGGAGCCTTAATCTAACCTCCTACAAGCTTGATCTTTCCAAAGAAATCAAGAACACAAAGTTAGGTTTTGAAGTTTCTAAAACTCAGATTGAAAGCACTGTCAAAACGAGGGTTTTACCCTGCTTATTTGGATGAGACTTGTGAACAAGAGTTGTAGGTCATCTCAATACCTTTCCAAAGAGCTATAGAACATACTATTTAATTGAGTATTGAAGGAGATATGGTAGTTTGAAGTTGCTGCTCTGGTTTTGGCCGAGAGCTTGCTTCTTTAAAATGAAAAGTCAAGTTTGTGTTATGATTTTTTTGTTTTGTTTCTTTGTTTGTGGCTTGGCTAATTTTGATGATTTACCATGGTAAAAAAATGAATGGCTCACAATTAACCAACAACACACTTCTTTTTGTCATGCTTAAGTCATCATTCTTATGTCATCCAATTGCCACATGTCTCTTCCTTGTGGTTTGATGATGTCACAATTCGTGACTTCTTGTACAAGCTTATCTCTTGGTCGCTTATTTGTTTTACGGTTCGCTTAACTTTCGTTCTCGTTCGTCGTTTGAGGGATCATATCCGGGATCTTATTACTTGGGTTCCCCTAAACCTTTCTCAATATTTTATATTCCTTTTTATGATCCCCTTTTAATATCCTTGAATTTAAATCCTTTTTATCCTGTCACCTTATACTCAATTCTTTCGGTATCTGGTGAAAAAAATCAAAGTGTTCGGATTTGGATTCTGACGATCTTTACATACACTTATTTACTTTATGGAGTACTAATACGATCTTAGAATTTCCATAACAGTACTCCTATATGGCGTGGTCTGATAATTTTTCCTTAATCATCATCATCAGCAAAAGTTACTATTCATCCGTGTTTCAAAATTTTCCAAAAATTGGGGTTATTACAGTCTCCCCTCCTTAAAAGGAGTCCGTCCCGGAATCAGATAGAAAATGAATAGGGATGCTCTCTTAGCATTGCACTTTCTAAGTCTCAAGTAAATTTTCCCACATTGTGGTTCTACCACCAAACTCTGCCTAGTTTGATAACCCTTCTCCTAAGCACTTGTTCCTTTTCGATCTATAACCCTTTCTGGTTGCTCCATATAGGTTACGTCTGGTTGCATGCCTATGCGCTCATGTGCCCCTATTTGTATGGCATCCAAATTATACTTCCTTAACATTGATACGTGGAACACGTTATGAACTTGCTACAGGTTCGGGGGTAGGTCTAGCTCATATGCTAACTTCCCAATACGTCTTAATATCTCCAAGGGTCCAACACTTCGTGGGCTTAGCTTTCCTTTCTTTCCGAACCACATCCATCTTTTCCAAAAGAATACCTATAACATCACTAGGTCCCCTACTTCCTATTCCTTGTCCTTTCGTGTCAATTCAACATACTTCTCATGTCCATCTTGGGCTACTACCAGCCGTCTTCTGATTAGATCTATTATATCCCTGGTCCTTTGGACTACTGCTGGTCCGAGCATCTTGCGCTCTGCAACTTCATCCTAACATAAGGGAGATTGACATTGTCTTCCCTCAAGGATCTCATAAGGCGACATCTCGATAATGACATATGATCTATTGTCGTAAGAAAACTCAATCCGCGTTAAGTGATCATTCCAAATTCTTTCAAGTCTATTGCATAGACTCTCATCATAGCTTCTAGCATTATAGCTTTTGCTTCTCAATACTCCTTCTTTTCTGGTTCGTAAGCGTTACTATCTTCCGTACAGAATACTATTCTAGATATACCTTTACTCGCTAGAGTTTTATAACCTTTTAATAACCACGTCAACCTTAGTATCACGAACGTGTTTCCATTCCGAATACCACCATAACTTTACTACTCCTTTTTCAGCTGTTTCTATTTTCCAAAGTTTGATCAATCATATAGAAGTAAAGGAATTTGTTGAGAGATCACTATGATCATGAACACTTGTTCTATTGCATAGTTAGTACAGAAGGTGTCCAGCCTTTAGTACTTGACAAGCAATTAAACAATAGATGGTATCCTACTAGGCTTCTATCACACAGATAGATAGTCATTCGGTAATACCTCCCCTTCTGGAAGGGTTGTTCTTCTCAGCTTATACAAAATGAAAAGAAAAGAACGAATTGAAGAGAATTGTATATATAAAAAAATACCGCCACAAAAGATCTGGCTTGGAATCTACCTCTGAACTATAGAGGTTTATCACAAGAGAACAAAACATATATATCTATATCAATATCCAGTATTATCGCATCGCATTTCACATGCTTAAATATTTTTGCTATTCCGTCCATCATTCTATGGACCCATGCTCTTCCTCGAGCTTATACTCAATCACCTTTGAAACTCCCTTGACAGCAAAAATCGAATCTCGGATTTCATTCTAGACATCATAGTTAATAGAATCCATTGTTATTTCGTAACCTTCTTCGTATAGTAATACTACTCTTTATCGATAAGAAGGAATAAATATATCATAGGTAAATGATCGCCTTAGTTAGTCTACCGATGATTACTTATACATCACCACAACCCGATTAGTGGTACCCAATCTCAACATCCATTACACTACAACTCTCACGGTTGTAATCGGCTCATTATTCAAAGAATCATTGCTGCATTACTATGGTCAACCACTGACCTACTGTCGTCATTCGTTTTCCTTGGAATCTTAATAGCTAACCATACGGAGTCCAATCCTGTCGTATCGAATTCTTCTAAGGAGGTAACATGATCACCGCTCATGATTCATGAAGAACACTCCTGAACTTGATGCACATATGACATGAAGCAGATAAAATTTCAGAAGAGTTTCAATGAAAGCAACGATAGCAGGTTAATACCATTCTTAATCATATGTCTTTATTAGGAGACATGAATCTCAAAGGTTATCTCAAGATAATACCTTCTAAGATAGATAGCCCGCTCATGGCGATTACATGAATTAATCCTTTACCAAACTACTATTACAGTTGGGTATTACACAGTCATAAAAAAGAATGTCAATCTTCTAAACCATAATACAACCTTTACGGCTTCAACCATCATCATTGTATTCCTCTGGCACGAGCGCCGATAATTGTCCTCTTACACTTAAAGTGTTGGCCACCTCTTTGGCCTTTCCTGATAGTAAAATTTCCTTATAATCAATGTCATTTTAACCACCTCCCACTAAATTTTCTACCTCATTTCAATCACTGCTTATGTGAAAATGCTTCTCTTAAGTCCTGTGAGAAAACAAAAATTACCATTTTTTTCCATAAGTCATTGCCTTAGTCTTTAGATGTGAACATTGTCACGACTGACTCTCGATCATACTTATGACGTCTCTTATCTTGGGTCCTTCTCATTTTCACCAATCTCGATCTTCATTGGGTCGATCTATACTTTCTTATGGTTCAACACGTGCCCACCTGAAATTATTTTAATTATGTCATATTTCCTTGTCAAAATTTATATATTTGAGAACTTTGAATATTACCTTTTTCCTTGTAAAACCTCTAAGGTTATCCTTAAATTCTTCATCCGGTACTCCCTAGGTACAGGGCGTATCAAGATACCATTTACTACTACTAGAACCATTGTTTAAGTACTTCTGAAAAATTTCTCTACTGATCTTTAAAGGTTGTTGTTACCTTAGTCCTTCGTTCCATACTACCCAACTCATAATGTCCCTATTAAGGGTGAAATGCCAACCTTTATGCATTCCTCTATGGTTTATCTCAAGTTATCAAGGTTTCATCCTTAATTCCACCTTTTTTTAAAAAGGTACTTGCATCCTTCCATAGATAAATCAAGTCATGTATCCCTGATAAGGGTGTCTTATTCAATCATTCCTATCTCAATAGTATATGCCTAATTTTACAATAATATCTGTATTCAAAATGAGGTCAATCAATATGGCCTCCAAAAGATAACAACGGAACAACGGTTATCCGCTTTTCTTGCCTGATTTAGTAATGATAACAGGGATGTTCTAGAAGATATTGGTCGTGTTCGACGTGAACTTTTTCTTAATAAATCCTTATTTACTTTTGTTGTTTATCTCAACAGTCATCTCAATGTTGGGATATCTTTCATACCTGGCATCTCCCTTTATGGGTATCAAGCCACCGGTCTTTCACTTCACATTTTTGAAGGTCACTTCCTTCATCAAATTTTCCTAATTTCTTACTTTCTTGTCTCCTCAGTCTACCCGTGTCTCCTTGTTTATCCTTCGAACTATCTCAAGGTTTCCTCGAATCCTCCCAACGTAAAGGGGATAAAATATATGTATCTTTCATGCCTTCATCCATTAGCTTTAACTCATGGTGAATCACTCTCATCCTGACGATTACATACTTTTCTATTTCTATTGCTACGAGTCTTTAGGGTTTCCTCGTATTTAACTCCCTTATCATTCCTCCAACTCTATTGCCTTTATATTCCTTTCCACTTCAGTTTCTTTTTTTTTTATCTACCTCTCTCTTGCAATTATTTCACGAACCCACTAATCATTGACTTCAAACATCATGTCATTCTGGGATTCTAGTCCCCAGAACAAATCTTGACAACTTTTACAATCTTAGATTCATAATTTATCATACTCGTCCGCCTTTGTTTCGGCTCTAAAGCTTCTACACTATTTCCATAACCTTGGGAAGTACTTTCCCGAAACAATTGACTGAACTTTAATCAGTTTATTATAACCTCTGGCTCCGTGCCTTTCTTGGTCTTTCACCAGCGGGTGGCCTCTCTCTTAGGAGGGTAAGTGACAAAAATAGACTTTTGTGATTCGTCCATCATTTAGAATCTCAAATGATTCCTATATTTCCTTTAGTCAATCTCTCGCCTTTACTGGGTTTTCTTGTTCCTTGGAACTCTGAGAGCTTAGTGACTTAAAGGTCCTGAAAGAATTTCCCACCGCACTGTCTCCTCAGGGTGGTGGTTGGGGATAATAGTCTAAGTTCTTTTTAGACAGGTCCATAAATTGCGGTATAGGTGTACCGTATCGGGTCTCCTTTCCTTACTCGACTTTCTGTTTCCTTAGTATGAAATGTTTCCTCCTTCTCCCATACTTGGGGTTATCTTATACGTTAAAAATCCTTGTTTTCCACTTCATTATGTTATGGGCTCCTTCTTTCTTAATGGCAACCTCCCTGACTATCACATTCGGGGTTTGCCCTAAATCTTATTCCTCGAGCTATGGATTTCATCTAAGATCCAGCCCTTATGCTCTTAAATGTTTGGAACCCAAATTCTGTAGGAATACCTCATTATTCCCTTATCATCTTTCTTGGTATTAATCTCTTCTCCAGTCATTGAATCTCTGCCTTCATTCATCACTTTTTCTTGGCACAATATGATCTTTTTTGATAATTCGGGCTGTATTGCAATCTCAAACAGTGTTTCGGTACCGGCTCCGGTTACCTTCACTTCTATTTCCATTTTCTCAAAATCCCTTATCAACTCTCCCAAAGACATTTTCATCTTGAGTCTCTCCTTTATACTAAGGGCATTAGCCACCATTTTGGCTTTTCCTGGATGATAAAGAATCTCATAGTCATAATCCTTGATTAGCTCTAACCACCTCCTCTAGCGCATGTTGAGCTCTTATGGTTTGTGTAAATCTCGCACTCCTATTCATACAAGTAGTGCCTTCAATCTTTAGGGCAAAACTATTGCCGTGAGCCCAAGATCATGGGTGGAGATATCGAATTTTATATTCCCTTAGATGTCTTGACTCGTACGCGATTACCTTACTGTGCTGTATAAGAAGCACCCTAATTCCTTATGCGAAGCGTCACTACAAATCACAAAATCTCCTTTTCCATCCGGCAATGCCAACATAGGAGCCGTCACCAACCTTTGCTTCAGTTTTTGAAAGCTGTTCTCGCATTTCTCTGTCCATTCAACCTTCTCAGTCTTACGAGTAAGCCGGGCTATTATCTTTAAAAACTTGAACGAACCTCCGGTAGTGACCGGCCAATCCTACCTCTGGTAGTCGCCCTAACCATGGTTATCAATTCCTCAATGGTCCTTTATTCATTCTTTTCAGGATCCCCCACGGGATCCTCCGCAGCAATAATCCCTTCTAGGACAACATCCTCAACCGCTACATCCTCAATATGAACATCATCCGGTCCTGCATTAGGACGCTCTATCGGATCCACAATTTGATCTCCAATAAGTAATAAAACATCATCGCGTTGTTGCTCCTCAATCTCAGGGTTCGGAGTCCCGCTACCATATACGATAATGAACTACGCTTCTATCACGATATTTATAAGGGTTCCCATAAGGGTTTTAACTGTCAGTACTACGTTAGATAGTCTGACTATGAACTTGGCAAGAGTTCTTATTATCTTAGTGAACTTATTATTTTAACGTCACATCATCTCTGAGGTTTATAACGCTTAGCTCTGATACCATTTCTGTAACACCCACAAATCCGGGGTCGGGGATCCGGGTTGTCACGAGTTCCATTTCCCTTAATAACACCCAATCTTAATAAACAATCAACTACTCCGTACTGTGACCCCACAATAAACACACACACCACAAGTTATAGTCTCAGAGATGAATATCCAAAAATAACATGAGTCATTTTATTCCACAATTATATGCCATTACACCTTAAAAGGGTTTCTGAATAAATTTACATTTCTTTGCCATTATTACAATTCATAAAGATACATAAGTCCGGTATATCAAAAGTTGAAAGCCTAGCCTATTGGTAGTTCCTACCTCAGCTACAGCGACATCAACGCCTATAGAAACTACAGAACGTTTCCTATCCGCTCGCGAATTGGGAGCTTGGTCCTGTTCATCTTGTCTATCTGATGTTGTGTGATGAAAGAAGAAAGCAAGGGTGAGCAACAAGCCCACCGAAATAATATGTATAATAATTAACAATATATGAGCATCCTCATAGTACTCATAAAAGTCTTGGTCAAGAAGAAATGAACCAAGTTTGATCTCTTAATGCGACCAAGTCGCAAAATATTTAGTATATATATACTTTCCAGAATTTTTAAATCCTCTTCCATGTATAATATACACAGAGTTCCAGTTTATAACTGTATAAAAATATCGTTGCAAGGTGATCTCATATATCTAACCTTGTCTCAACGTTTTTGTGAAAATCTTTGTCATGCATAAGATAATCATTAACCAGATATAAGTTGAAAAGATGAGTTACAAGATACTCCAATATACTTATATCTTTTCCGAATACTACTTGAACTACCACCATTCAAGTTATAATTAGTTCATCCCATAGATGAAGCTACACGACAAAACTTGTATAAAATTAATCTTTGAAATATCATCAAAATGAAATGAAGTTACGAGATACTTCATTTGATGAAAACATCATTTTGAAAACTCGACCCTGTCAACACTTAACAATCGCCCAGCCATAGCCTTTCTATCGAAGTGCTCTGGGTAGTGTTGCAGAAATATCCAATTGGATGATGAACTCATTACGGGAGTTTGCCGCGCCAGGAAGACCACTTACGATGATCAGTCGCAGTAGTGCAACCCCACCATTTTCCATATGTAGAGGAGAACCTGTCGGATTTACTTGTCAACCGAACACTGGACTCCTAAGGAATGGACCGTCTTAGCGGAACTTCCAGGCCATTTGGGCCAATATAATAAGGCTGGGCCGGCGCCACTCGACCACTTACGCCACTCCTAGTTCAGATGAAATCCATGACTCTGAAACGTAAAGCTTGTCCCCCCTTTCCCCAAGTAGAAACTTGTTGATACGGCTCCACCAAGAAGTCGTATATAGTTGGAAAGGAAAACTCACCGATATTTCCCAGGCGGTGCCTGTTAATGGATTAACTTGTTCTAAGAATTTTACTTCCCGAGTGTTGGGTAAGTAATCAAAAACTTTTATCACAACAGCAACCTTGTTGCGAATATAAAACACACCACAGAGCTGGATCCCTCAGGTTTTGAGCGAGTATTTAAATCCCCTTCGAAAGGAGGATCTTAAATATAAAAATGAATTTTGGGATCCGCCCTAACCTTTAAAAATCATTTTGAAGACTCGAAATTTTTTTTAAGAATGTTTGGAGTAATGCTGATTTAATAAAATAAATCAGTCCCAATATATTAGAAAATATCTGAATATTATTATTTAAATAATATTCCCATAAAGAATAATCTTTATAAAAATAATTGAAGTAGAAGTTTTTAAACTCATACTTGAAGTAAATAATAAATAACCAAAGATATACTTATACGAAAGTATGATCTTTATTTGAATAATCGAAAATAAGTTTGATTATCGAAACATTATTCTTTAATAAAATAAAGAATATTATTTAATAAAATAAGCGGAGTCATAAGTTCTCGAATGAATATTCGAAACAATATTCATTAAATAAAATATGCGGAGTCATAAGTTCTCGAATGAATATTCAAAATAATATTCATTAAGTGAAATAAAGTTATCGAATAAACCTTATTCGAATAATAGTTCTGAAAACTATTTATATATATATAAATAAATAAATAAATAAATAAATAAATATATATATATAATATACTCGGGAACATCGTCTCCTGGTTTAGAAAATATGTTCACCTTTGAGTCCCCTATACTAAGGGTATACGCAACTACTGCTTATCTCTAGCATAGGTATTATGCAACTTATAAGAAATTGAATCAACAATTAGATATCAATATTATGAAACAGACATGCATATATACCATATCAACATGCTCCAATATATCGCAAAATTTGCTAATAACAATCATGCACTTATCACAAGATAATGCATAAACTTATATTTACATCACAACAACAGTATAACGGGTAGAAAACTTGGATGAGCGACTGGGGGTGATAAAAGGCTTGGGACGAGTCTGGTAACCTATAAACAACATATAAGTTGGAATTAAACCAAAGTCGCTTATGAATCTATACTTTAACCAATTAGACCCTACCGTTCGCTTTTGCGCTTAACGATTCACTTAAGTCGCTCGAGTACCCTCGGCTCCACCATTTTTAATAAATTAACCATTAAGGGTTTTAAGGCGATTCTTTCGCGAGTCCCCTACCAACTGCCTAAACCACTTTATATAATTGTTTCATACTCTAATTAGTCATTTAAGGGCCTTAACCAAGGTTTTAAAGTAAGGCGAGGGGTAATGGTTCGTTCGTAAAACGCCGTTACTTAAAACGGTCGTTTCACCTAAACCGTACATCGGATTCAAGCGAACCACATATCAAAACGAAGGTCGTAACATGAAATATCTAAACATGGCAAAGGTTAGAATCTTTCAGTGAGTTCACGGGTCCTAAAGTTAAGAACAGAACAGTTAAGGAAAATCAGGCATTATGACGTTTATGTTTACGCGATTTCCAATTTAATTAACACTCTAAATTATCATCAATTCACTCACAACCACCAATACAACAATATTTAACCATCATACTACAAACTCAGTCCCCAACTCCAAGTTTTACCAATTTATCCAACCAATCAAAGACCCAATATTCAAAACCAATACAAATCCACCAAAACTACTTATAATCAAAGATCAAGCCTTAATACTAACAATGCTTCAATAAAACTTAATGGAATCATAAAATCAAAGCTAGGGTTTGAAGTTGATACCTTACTTGGTAGGTGTTAAGTTGCTAGGAATCCTTAGGGAGCCTTAATCTAACCTCCTACAAGCTTGATCTTTCCAAAGAAATCAAGAACACAAAGTTAGGTTTTGAAGTTTCTAAAAGTCAGATTGAAAGAACTGTCAACACGAGGGTTTTACCCTGCTTATTTGGATACGACTTGTGAACAAGAGTTGTAGGCCATCTCAATACCTTTCCAAAGAGCTATAGAACATACTATTTGAGCGAGTATTGAAGGAGATATGGTAGTTTGAAGTTGCTGCTCTGGTTTTGGCCGAGAGCTTGCTTCTTTAAAATGAAAAGTCAAGTTTGTGTTATGATTTTTTTGTTTTGTTTCTTTGTTTATGGCTTGGCTAATTTTGATGATTTACCATGGTAAAAAATGAATGGCTCACAATCAACCAACAACACACTTCTTTTTTTCATGCTTAGGTCATCATTCTTATGTCATCCAATTGCCACATGTCTCTTCCTTGTGGTTTGATGATGTCACAATCCTTGACTTCTTGTACAAGCTTGTCTCTTGGTCACTTATTTGTTTTACGGTTCGCTTAACTTTCGTTCTCGTTCATCGTTTGAGGGATCATATCCGGGATCTTATTACTTGGGTTCCCCTAAACCTTTCTCAATATTTTATATTCCTTTTTATGATCCCCTCTTAATATCCTTGAATTTAAATCCTTTTTATCCTGTCACCTTATACTCAATTCTTTCGGTATCTGGTGGATTTTCGGGAAAAAAATCAAAGTGTTCGAATTTGGATTCTGACGATCTTTACATACACTTATTTAATTTATGGAGTACTAATACGATCTTAGAATTTCCATAACAGTACTTCTATATAGCGTAGTCTGATAATTTTTCCTTAATCAGCATCATCAGCAAAAGTTACTATTCATCCGTGTTTCAAAATTTTCCAAAAATTGGGGTTATTACAGTTTACTTCATTTTTTTTGGTCATTCTCACACTTGGAATTTTTTTTACAGAATATTCGTTTTGCAGTGAAAATGATTAATTAAGTGGGAACAGTTTAAATTTTGAATTAAAACTGACTTACCTTAATTAATGGGATTACTGGGTAAGTGGAACGGTTTTTCCTTGAAAAACTGAATATGATAAGTAATGATTACTGTTTTCCCGTGCCCATTAACTATTCATTATTGCTGCATGTCTGACAGGTGTCCAACAATTATTTTTTTAACCAAGTATAAGTAAGAGAGAGAGAAGATTATACAATCTTTTATTACTTTTACACTTTATCTCTCTTTCTTTGCTTTTACTCTCTCTCATCTCCTGACGTTGGTTTTTCATACATACATTTTATCAAACACCTTACAGGCAATCTTAATTTTTAATTTTTCTCATGGCACCTAAGGATTTGATTATAGATGGAGCCAAGTTCGTTCCCAATAACTATGCTGCAATCCTAAATCATGATGAAGCTCCATCTGAGTTGCACTTTGTGCAAGATCTTCTGGCACACAGTGAAATTGGGTATTCATTGACCCAGCCTCAAGTCATTTCCAGCCAACAAGTTCTGACGTTTTGGCGGACTGGGCATTTTGATAATGGTGGTGCTAATGGTACTCCCAACATTGTTTTTGAAGTAGATAATTCTGAACATGTGGTAACTCCTGGAACAGTTCGCAAGGCTTTACATTTACCAGAAGGCTGCATTTTCTCAACACCTGAGGAACCAGTTCTACAGCAGCTCATTGCCAATTTGGGGTATGAGAAGAGTTTGGCCAAGCTTGGACAGTTGAAACGAGCACATATCAGAAAGGAATGGAGCTTTTTCTTCGACTACATCACTAAAGCCTTCGGAAATAAGTGTTCCAACTTTGATGCCATTCCAATAATGAGTCAGCACATCGGGTATGCTATTATTAACCAAACTCATTTCGATTTTACAAGTGCTGTGCTAGGCTTTATTGGGGATAGGATGATATAGGATAGAAATGTAGTTTACTTTGCTAGATTCTGTCTGCTTATATATACCTTTTGCTGTGCTGATGACCCTCAACTAGCCAGTTCTTTATTTCCACCTTTTAAACTTGCAAAACGGGCTTTTAATGACTTGGTAAATGCTGACCTTAAGAAAACGGTGGTTAGACCTTTACAGATTCCTCAGTCTGTAAAACAGATCCTGGTAAATGCTGATCCTCAAACCTATAGATCTGTTTATCCTGATGTACAACCTACCACCACATCCCAAACACCACAACAACCATCAGAACATACCACTCATACATCTATACCTCAATCCTCTATCAGAACACGTCTCAAACCTTCACAGATAGCTCAACCTTCATCATCAGCACATACTGTGAAGCCTTCATCTTCCAAGCCCAAGAGGATAAAGATTGTCCCTCAGACACCACAGAAGAGAAGGAGGATTATTCTGAGAGATGAGTCTTATAGTGAGGAACAGGTTTCTACATCAGAACCTGTTGTTACAAAAGCTGAGAAGGTTCCTTCTCAGATGGATTCTGGAATTGGGGGATCCAAGCTTCTCAAAAGGCTTAGAAGAATGACTTCTGCTGAATCTCCCAAGGAATCCCCACCTTCAAAGAGATACAAGAAACAGAGAGCTAAAAGGCCAGCTTCAGATGATGAGGAAGCAGCAGAAAAGGAAGGAGATCAGGAATCTCTGATCTCAAAAGACCAAGAATTTACTGAAGCTACTGCATCTCCTTCTTCATTATCCCCAACTCAGGAAGCTGCTACAGACAAGGAAAACACACCATCTATGTCTCCTGTACATGAAACTGTATCTCCTGTAGACCCAGGCATAAGTGCTGAAATTGATATTCAAAACCTGGTTGTGCCTGAGGTTCTCTACTTAGAAGCTCCAACATCAATTAATTCATCAACAACACCTGTTACTGATGCTACTCAAACTCCAGAATTGTCTACCACACCTTCTCTGCATCTAAATATTGATGATCAGACTATAGGTATGCATCAGAATATGGCTGTTGATCAGAACTTGGAAACAAATCAGCACTTAGAGGATGATGCTGAAGCCTCGATTGCTTCTCATACTGTTGTTTTATCAGAAGATGCTGATTCTGTAAGTTCTGATGCTGCAAATGCTGATGATACTGGTGATGCTGCTCCAAATGCAGATGTTGATGAAGCTGGTCCTTCAGGACATGCACCTCCACAAACTGTTTCTAAATCTGAACTAGTCAAGAAGTTTGTACAAGGAGAAACACCAGTACCTTGGAGTGAACTCCTAGAGGACAGGAGTGGACTAAGGAATGGAACTCAGTTACCTTTGTTCCATCTAAAAAGATTCTTGCTGAGCACTTGGCAAAAACTGATGAAATGTTAATTAATGATAATTTCAAGACACAGCTTCGAGTCACTGCATTGAGTACTAGACATATGCACGATCTCCATTCAACAACTCATGCAGAGTTACGTCAAGTTAAGGAAGAATTGCTCAAGCAAGATATGACTAGGAAACTTGATAAGAAAAAATTATTCCAACCTACCTTTAACATAGTTGCTTACATTGAGAAGACCTAAGAGAAGCAACAGTCTCAGATTGATGATATTTTGAAACATCAAGCTTCTCAGCAATCTCAACTCGATGAAATCCAAGCCTTAGTGGAATTGTTTGTCTCTCTTTTCTTAACTGCTGATGCCAAAAAAGGGGAGAAAGTAATTAAGTTCAAATGCAAAACTGATCAGACACTGAAGGGGAAGGATGATGAAAAAGTTGACCAGGGAAACTCTGGAATGGGTGGAGGTCATGGTCAAGGTAGAAGTTTTTCATCAAGAAGAGCTGAAATTACAAGTCACAGGACAAGTTCTGATGCTGGAAAAAGAATTACTTCTGCTACTAGTAAAAGGATAAATTCTGATGAACTTTTGGATCTTGATGAAGAATTATCAAGACAGTTATTTCTAAAGGAGAATCCAGGAATGGACTTGGAAAGTTTGATGGAAGAAGAAGCTAGACTTAAGTCAGAAAAAAGTCAAATCTAAATCTGAAGCTTCTGTTGGTAAAAAGAAACTTCTAAAAGTCAAAGGCATTGTGATAAAGGAAAGAACAAATCCTGAAGCAACCAAGACTAAATCACAATTGCAGATAGATCCAAGGTCCAAGGGCAAAGAGAAAGTTGGTGAACCTATCAAGGTTTATGTGCCTCCTGTGGATGAAGAAATTATTGTTGAAGATGATGATCTTGCTCTGACTTCAAGAAAAATTTCTAAGACAACCTCTGACATGGCTCAAGTTGTTCAGGGTAAAGATAGAATTAGTTCTGATATCTCAAAGAAGCAAGTAACCTCTAACATAGCTCAAGTTAACTTGATATCAGAAGATAAATCAAAGGAAACCTTTGACATTGCTCATGTTAAACCTTCAAAGATACTCCTACCAGGATTCACCAAAGCCAAACAGACTCAACCTTTGAAGACTGCTGCAAGTGGTTTTGAAGCAAGAGTGGTTACTGGAAAGGAAGCAAGAGATAAAACTGGATTGGTAAGTGCTGATGAAAGAAGAATACAGAACACAACCAATGATCCAACTTCCTTAAGTGAACCAGGTATTGGAGCAACTCCTGAAAGATTAAATCAACTAGAATCTGTAAAGATGGTTTACCATACCTACTTGAAAGAGCACATCTTGTTGTACTTCATGACAGATGGTAGGGTTTATCATATAAGGGAAAATGCCATTCCACTGAAGTATTATGAAGAATTGGAACATGTATTATTCTTACTTCAAGTGAATGACAAAATAACAGAAAGTGCTGCAAACTATTTGAAGAGTCAAATTCAGAGACAGAAAAGGCTTTATTATGTTAAGTCTGACAGCACATATCTTCCAAAGTACAGAGATCACAAGGGTGATATTGTTGAGATGAAGCCTAACTCTGCTAAGATTATAACTACCTTTCTGGGTTACAGGGCTGTGGAATTAAATCTTGAGTCTGACAAGGTGTATTTGATCAGACTGGATCAGGACATAAAGAAAGCTAAAATTAATGATCTCAGGGCTGCAATCTTTCAAACTGGTGAAGATTCTGCAGAACTTAAAGATGTTAAAAGGAGGATGATTGATGAACTCAGATATGCTGAGAGATGTTTGTTAAAGAACTATCTCAGAACAACTCCTGACATCAGAGAGATCAGAAAGTGAAGCCAAGTCAAGATCTACAACTGCTCAAATTCTGATATATATAAAGAGTGAAGCTGTTATCAGAAGTTAAAGTTGGTAAAGATTTAAGGACTGTAAGTTGTAGTTATCTAGTTAAAATCTCATGCATTTGTACTTAATGTTTTTGACATCATCAAATATCTGTTAACTTGTATATTATGCTAATTTACAAGTTGGGGGAGATTGTTAGATATATTTGATAATGTCATGTCTAATATGATTTATGTTTAGTTTTCAGATCTTACTTAAACAGGACAAATCAGTACTTAACTGAAATCAGCACTTATACTGAAGTCAGAACTTAAGTCATCAGTACTTAAGGTTCAGGAGATATTTATCAGAAGATAATATCAGGACTTAAAGGAAATGTTCAGATAAGGAAGACAACTGATTTACAAGAAGAGAAGATCGAGACAAATATAAGAAGAGATATGCATGAAGAAGGAATTCTATGAAGAATATAATACTTGGAAGAAAAGATATCTAATTGATATATTTTAGGAAGCAGAATTATATTCCATATCAATTAACGATTATCTTGTAACTGTGTAGTATATAAACACAGACATAGGGTTTACACTATAAGTGTTATCATTATCGAAGTTATTATTCTTTGTAACCCTAGCAGCTCTCGTGATATTTGTTCATCACTGAGAGAGGACAGTTCCATACTGTAACAGAGTTTATTGTTTTGAATAAAGTTTGTTTTCTGTTACTTGAGTTATTAAAGTTCGATTTGATTGTACTATACACTGTATTCACCCCCCTCTACAGTGTGTGTGACCTAACATTTTATATTAAATCAACCCTTGATTTAATTGGCAAGACAATCCTTTTAGCTCAGCAAGACAATCCTTTTAGCTGGTAGAACTTTCAGTAGGACTATTGATTGAACTGGTAGAACTTTCGGTAGGACTATTGATTGAACTGGTAGAACTTTCGGCAAGACAATCTAAAAGACTTGGAAAGACTTTCGGTATGACAATCCAATTGTCATACCAGTTCAAATATTTGTCTTGCTGATTTAATTTTGAATATTAATTCAAAATCATTTCTGAAAAATGCATAATATTAATTCAGAATTAATTAACCAATTAATTCAATTAATCAATAAATTAATCTTTGCAGATATAATTTATTTTCTTAATTAAATTATATGACTTAATTAATTAATAGAGAATTAATACTAATCTTGAACAACAACCACTCTTCTGACAATCTTCTGAAAATCACTCAAACTTATGAATCCATTTCACCACTTCAATGTTGACACTCGATGTACTGTCTGGTTCATGAATGACTAACATCTGTGATGTTTCTTCATGTCTTGATTTTCTTCAGATTAAATCCCTGTAATTAATTGATACCCTGACGAGATTTCTGTCACTTGATTAAATCCACAATCTTGATTTATATCACTGAGGCTTGATCAATTTCTTGAGCTTCTTTCAGTGAATTAAGTCCTCAAGTCTGTAGATGAACAATGTTACTTAATCCTTTGACATATGTTACTTTGAGAGATCTCTCTGACGATAGAACCACTATTTACTTGTTACATCCTTATTTGAGTTGAGTTAAATCCTCGAATAAATAAATAGGCTATGACATATGCCTTTCAATCTCCCCCTATTTGTTTTTTAAACAATAACAACAAATACCTAGAGGATAACTCAATTAACAAATAAGAAAAAGATATAAATAGAAATACAAAGTAAATAGCAGAAAAGTTCTAGATTATATTTAATATTTTCCAGATTCCAAAAGAAATTTACAAGTGAATACAAGATAGATGTTCCTCTAGACTGAACATATGACTACATTTGTCTATCTTGATTCATAAATCTCTAAGCATATTACATTAAGTTTTGAGCTAATTGAATTCAGTTATCTTCCCTTCCGAATTCACCTTCTTCCAAATCTTGAAGCAACTCCTTGTCAAAGATACGATCCTTTTCTGAAGTGAAGCTGGCTGGTCTGACTGGTTGAACTCCAACTGACTTTAGCTTATTCTTGAACTGATTGTACCTTTTAATATTCTTTTCACAATAAGCTTGAATCAGATTAGCAACTTTAGTTTTCAACTCAGATGAGTATCCAACAGTTCTTAAGTGATGTTCCATCCAGACAAGATGCTTAGCAGAGTAGTCTTTAAGAGATTGTGAATCGAGCTGGCAGATTTGAAGACAGTCTGACTTAAAGAATCTTACTTGAGGACTAGCCCTTTTAGCAAACTCTTTTAGCCTTTCACGAAGGACTTCATTCAATTCTGAGCTTCTTTTGACTTTATTGAGAAGAACCCAAATCTCTGATAAAGAACGATTCTCAAACAGATGAAGTGATACCTTGAAAGATCCTTCACTCTGACAATATACAAATATGCTCATTTCATTTAGAGATCTGTCAAAGGCAGCTGTGATCCTTGAGACTTCAGTCTTGATAGCATTCATGTACACGTCATTATTTGGATTAGAGATTTTCAGCTTGTCAAGAAGGTGTAGAAACTGCCTATCATTGTTTGTGCTCAGCTGAGGCATATCAAGTACTCTCCTAGCTTCATCCCATTTTTCACCAATCTTCAGTTTGACATCTCTTCTCCTTTCTTTAGCTTTAATGTCATGAAGACGTTGCTTTTCAAGAGTTTCTGTTCGTTGAATGTCTTTCCTCATGTCAATGATCTGGGATATCTTTTTGAGTTCAGCTTCTTTTCTCTTCAACTCTGACTGCTGCTGCTGAAACTCTTTCTCAAAAACAGGATCCACTTGAGCTTCCTCCTCCCATTCTTCAAAATCACTTTCCTCCTCAGCTTCAAAGAAACCATCTTTATCTTCCAAGACTGGTTCAGTGCGAATGTCAAAAATATCAAAGTCATCCTATTCTCCACTATAGTAGACATCATCATCCTTCCTTGTATCTCCAGCAGAAGAATCTTTTTCTTTTCCCTTTCCACTTCTCCCTTGCTTCTCCCCCTTAGTTGAGGAATCCTCTACAGATTTTCCTTTAGACCCTCCCTGACCTCCATTACCTCCAGAGCCTGAGCCTCCACCAGACGGCCCTTCAAAGAAAGTCCTTTGTTTTTCATTAGGGTAGTGAGAATTTTTGATCATGAAATACAAGTGCTTCATCCCTTCATTGAGATGTTCCATGCCCGTCTCTATCTTTAGAAATCTGGAGGAGTCCACTGAATGATTCATTTCAACCAGGTCTTCAAGAGAAGTCATTCTTGTATGGAGAGAGCATAAGTTTGAAATGTCTTCAGCTGATAAAGTTGGAGATGTCTGGATTGAGTTAAGCTTTGGTACAACAGTGGACTTCAAAGCTGAGATATCATTTCTAATGAATGCAAGCTGATTGTTGACAGAGGTGGAAGAAGAAGACCGTTCAACCACTTGTGCTTTGAATGTTTGAGCCTCAGCATGACTTTTTGCAAGTTGTTCTTTCAGAGCAGCAATTTGAGCTAACAGATTTTCAGTGTTTGTGTCTGTGTGTGCGTTCACCTGAATATCTCTCGTGTTTGGTTCACTCAACTCACGTGCTTGTGTATCTCTCAATATAATTGCTCGTGAGGAGCCATCATGTTGCTGATCTTCAGTACCTGCAATTAAAATCACCCTAGCCTCTTCAAGAGATGTCAGTGGTGGTGTAATGGGAATTCGCGAGTCCCGATCCTCAGTCAAACCTATCTTTTCATGTGAAATAGATGTCTGAATTGCTTCAGGGATAGATTGACCGAGTTGCCCTCCACTTTCTCCAGATAAATCTGCGAGTGGAGAATCCCGTGAGGGAGCCAGAGGTGTTTGATCTGGGAGGGGAGAAAATGACTCTATTAAAGGTGGCTGAGAGTCAGATTTTCCCTCAGAAGCATGTGACTGCTCTTCTGCCGTAACTATGGCAGGCACTGTAACCGACTCAATGTGCACTCCTCGCTCTATGTCCTGAGTATCATCTATTGGTCTGTATGCTTCCATTGTGAGTAATGGAAGTGTGCTTGACTCAGTACAAGATGCCATGGCCCTATGGCGAATTTCAATAGATTCATCCTGTTGAGAGAATGTCTCTAGTAACTGTTCACTGGCCATATCAAAGTCCATGTCCTGTTGGGAGGACAAGGATGGGCTTTCAGATGCCTCAGTAAATGTTCTTCTTTTCTTAGGAAGAGGCAGAGCTGAGGGTTCATTCACATCCAACAACATACTACTTCCTACTAACCTTCTCGGTAACATTTTCGACAGTGGGGGAGAGTTTGAGATAGGTTGTTACTCTGTGTTTGGCTCTATGACCTGGGATTGAAGCTGCGGTTCTACAATTTCATGGTCAGCCCTATCAACCACTGGGGGTCTTTCAACAGAAGTAGGAATAGTTTGAGAGTGGGGAATTATTACCTGCAGTGGAAGAGCATCAGATGTTTGTGCCTGGGTGGCTTGAACCACTGGAGGTTAAGCTTGCTGTTCATGACCGGGAAGATTGAAAATTGGTAAAGGAATGAAAGTGGCCATGAAAGCAGATACAAGTACTGGAACTTGCATGAATTTGAAGGTTGTGTCTTGGCGTGTGTAAATCTTTTTGCTTACGGGAGGGGGTTCAGTTACTGATGAGTTAGCAAAAAGAGCTTTATGCTCAGGTGTGAGAAGATGTTCTGCAATAAGCATAAGAAAACGAGCGTAGTAGCACGAAACCCTACGATTCGTAGAATGATCACGTAAAGCTGTAGTGAGACGTCTCAGAAGAATGGGTAAAAGTAGTTTGCCAAAATTGATCCTTTGATTGAAAACAACCGCAAAACCAATATACTGCAGAGTGGAAGTGATGTTGTGAAAGTTGGATTTAGTGCAATTGGCAAACACTTTGGAAAGTGTATCGAAGAAAATATCCCATTCAGAAACCAAATTGGATTTAGACAACTTGGTTAAATTAATCACCCCTGATAGTGAATGGCATGGAAAAAGTTTAAAATATCATTTTCAGAGGGTAAATTACAGAAATTATCCATTGGAAAATTTAACGCTCGATTGATGACTGTTTCATCAACTACATACTGTGTGTTTGCCACGGTGAATGAAAAAGATTTAGAATCATCGGCCACAGTAGAGGTTGTGCAAATCAGTCTAAGCAGATCGACATTTAATAGCACATTTGATTTAATAGCAGAGGTAACAATTGAATGGTCATTTAAAAATCTAATCCACGACTTAAATTTTTCCACATCACATTTTTCTGGATTAAAATAACCAACATGATTATGCGAGACAATTTGGAAATTGAGAGCCATTAAAAATATAATAAAATACACACTTTCAGAATTTTAAGAATAATATTAAGAAAATTCGAATTAAAAAAATTAATAATTCGAATTAAATCAATTATATCCGAAAAATTTAGAAAGTAATGTATCTAGTTAATGTTCATAACTCACAATATTAGATCTGAAAAACGCACACGACACAAAATTAAATAAAAATACCCAAAAACAAACAAAAACTGATTTTGAAGAGAGAAAAAAAAACGAAGTGAAAATAATAAAAAAAAATGGGCAGCACTTCCTCACTGTATGTATACACACGAATATGTATATATAACAGTTAAGTGTGCTGAATAAAAACTCGAGCAAGAAGACAATAATGGCGATTTGATCGAAGAGAGAGAGAGAGAGAGAAATAATGTTGTTGAATCGATTTAGAACTTAATACAATCACAAAACAAAAAAATAATAAGTAGGACAACTTGTATGACAATCGAGGATAGTCATACCGATTGTCTTCCCGATTGTCATACCAGGCAAATAGTTGGAATTTAAAAAAAAGAAAAATATAACTGGTATGACAATCTGATAGTCATACCGATTGTCATACCAGTATAAAATACATGAATTAAACTAAATAAACTAGAAAGACAATCGATAGTCATACCGATTGTCATTCTAGTACAAAATAAAAAGAAATATATCTGATATAAATTTTATTACTGGCAAGACTATTGATAGTCATACCGATTGTCATGCCAGTATAAAATTAAACTGAAAATAAAATTAAACACATATACACTGAAATGACTTTCAGCAAGACAATTTCAATTGTCTTGCCGATTGTCATTGCAGTAATAACACAATTATAAACAGAATTTACACTTACAGTTACAGAATATATTTACAAAATTAAAATACTCAGAAATAATTATATTTTATTCCAAAAACAGATTTCTGTTGAATTTTAGCCAATAAAATTCAAAGAAAAATATTTTTAGACAAAATAAATTATTCTGAGATATTAAAATTAACAAGTAGAATAAATAAATAAGATAAGATAATAAAACTTACATAGAAATAAGCAAGAAAAAAATGATAAATATGATAAAATTAATTTGCAAATGAATTTTCCATTCATGAAAAATTCATTTGTAAATTCATTCAAGAACAGATCTGAGATATTAACTAGTTTAATCACTAAAGCTATTCAACATATCCAATTTACCAACTAATCTGGTAAATGTTGATTCATCAAGTGGTTTAGTGAAAATATCTGCTATTTGTTCTTCTGTTGGAACAAAAAATAGTTCAACAGTACCATTCATGACGTGCTCTCTAATAAAATGATACCTGATGTCAATGTGCTTGGTCCTTGTATGCTGCACAGGGTTGTTGGTGATGGCTATTGTACTTGTATTGTCACACAGAATAGGTATTTTGTTCAATACAGAGCCATAGTCCCGTAGCTGATTCCTAATCCACAAGATCTGAGCACAGCGGCTTCCCGCAACAATATATTCAGCCTCGACCGTTGAATTGGAAACTGTTTGTTGTTTCTTGCTGTACCATGAGACTAGTCTGCTACCTAGGAATTGACAACTCCCTGAGGTGCTTTTCCTAACAACAACACTTCCTGCGTAATCTGAATCTGTATATCCAACAAGGTTAAAACTGGATTCATTAGGGTACCAAATACCTAGATTTGGTGTTCCCTTAAGATATCTCAAGATTCGTTTAACAGCAACGAGATGAATATCTCTAGGATCCACTTGGAACCTTGCACATAAGCATGTAGCATACATAATATCTGGTCTAGTTATAGTAAGATAGAGTAACGATCCAATCATACCTCTGTAGCTTGTGACATCTACCTTAATGGAGTTTTCACATGGTCCAAGCTTGACAACTGTAGTTGATGGAGTCCTTGCTGATGTAGAATCCTCTAGATTGTACTTTTTGAGGAGTTCCTTGAGATACTTGGATTGACAAATAAAAGTTTCATCTAACCTTTGATTTACTTGTAATCCAAGAAAGAACTTCAGCTCTCCCATCATGCTCATTTCAAATTTGCTGTGCATTAACTTAGCAAATCTCTTACAGAGATTATCATTAGTAGACCCAAATATTATATCATCCACATAGACTTGGACTAATATAGTATCATTCTTATGCTTTTTAGAAAAGAGAGTTTTGTCTATGACACCTCTAATAAAGCTATTTTCAATAAGAAATTCAGAGAGAGTGTCATACCATTTTTTCGGAGACTGTTTGAGACCATAGATAGCCTTGAAAAGAAAGTAGACAAAATCCAAATGATCTGGATCTTCAAAACCAGGAGGTTGCTCTACATACACCTCTTCATCCAGCTTTCCATTCAGAAAGGCACTCTTGACATCCATTTGATAAACTTTAAAGTTTGAGAATGCTGCGAATGCCAGAAATATCCTGATGGCCTCTAGTCTAGCCACTAGAGCATAGGTTTCATCATAATCAATGCCTTCAGCTTGAGAATACCCTTTAGCTACCAGTCTTGCTTTGTTTCTTGTAACCACACCATCTTCATCTAGTTTATTCCTGAATACCCACCGAGTACCAACAGCTTTCTTGTGTGTAGGTCTAGGTACCAGTTTCCAGACTTGTTGATGTTCAAACTGATTGAGTTCATCTTGCATAGGAATCACCCAATCTGGATCAGTCAGTGCTTCTTCAATCTTCTTAGGTTCCATCTCAGAAAGAAATCCTGAGAACAGCATTTTGAGTAGCACGTCTAGTTCTGACTCCAACATCTGGATCACCAATAATCAACTCAAAAGGATGAGCTTTATTCCAGACAGTATGTCTTGGAAGATTTGATCTTGATGATTCACCTTGAAATTCATTGGGATGTTGTGTCCTACTAGTTGATCCTTCAGCATATTCCCCTGAGTTGTTGTCAGGTTGACTTGATGATTCTTCGTCAGTAGTAGTGGTATCTCCATTGTTGCCAATGTTTCCATCACCATTACCTTGAGTATCATCATGATTAACAGGTTCTTCACCAGCAACAACCTCAGGTTCTTGATCATGTTCTGATTCTGAATCTGACATATCATCAAACTTCAATTTCTCAGAAGGATCTTCAGTTTGGATACTAGGGAATTTAGAGTCATCAAATGTAATATTGACACTTTCAGTTACTTTGTGTTGATCAATGATATACACCCTGTATGATCTTCTTCCATATCCAACAAAAATACCCTCATATGCCTTTGCCTCGAATTTACCACGACGATCATCTCCATCCTTGAGCACGAAACATCTGGCACCAAATACATGAAAGTATTTGATAGAAGGTTTCTGTTCATTCATTATCTCATAAGGAGTCTTCATGAAGTCTTTCTTGATTAGAGTTCGATTCTGAGTATAACATGCAGTATTGACAGCTTCAGCCCAAAACTATATTGGAAGACCTGATTCACTTAACATAGTTCTTGCAGCTTCAATCAATGTACGATTCTTCCTTTCTACCACTCTATTTTGCTGAGGGGTTCTAGGAGCTGAAAATTGTCTGGTAATCCCTTTGTCTATACAGAATCCATTGAGAAGTGAATTCATGAATTCTGTTCCATTATCTGACCTTATTGCTCTAACAGGGACATTAGAATCTAACTCGATCAACTTGATATGATCAATCACAACTTGTGGTGTTTCATTCTTAGAGTGAAGGAATAAAACCCACGTATACTTGGAATAGTCATCAACTATCACAAGACAATAACACTTCTTTGACATCGAAAGAACATTAACTGGTCCAAATAAATCCATGTGCAATAATTGCAGAACACCAGTTATGGAGGATGTGTCAGTGCCTCTGTGACTTTCTTTCTTTGACTTTCCTTTCTGGAAAGCCTCACACAATTCTTCTGGGGAGAATTCCAGCTGAGGCAAACCTCTGACCAATTCTCTTTTGACAAGAGAATTCATTGTTTTGAAATTGAGATGAGAAAGTCTCTTGTGCCATAGCCAACTCTCATCTGACGATGCCTTTGCATAGAAACAATTGACTTTAGGATTGTTTCCAGAGTTCATGTCAGGTACGAACATATTTCCTTTCCGGATTCCCATCAAGGAGGGTTTTTCACTTTTCTTGTGCAGAATCTGACACTTCAGCTTGTCGAATAAAACATTGTAGCCGTTGTCACAAAACTGACTAATACTAAGCAGATTGTGTTCAAGTCCTTGCACAATATACACATTTCAATGATAACATTACCAGCTTGCAAACAACCATATCCCTCAGTCAGACCTTTACTGTTATCTCCAAAGGTAACCACAAGGCCAGCTTTCTCAACCACATTTGATAGCAGGGCTCTATCTCCGGTCATATGTCTTGACGATCCGCTGTCAAGAATCCACACTACCGGTTACACCTGTTTAATGCCCTGCAATACAAATGGATTAGACCTTCTTCGAAACCCAAGCTTGGTTGGGTCCGGTATACTTTTAAAATTGGCCTTTATCAGGCAAAACAACATTCTTAACTTTAATGTTCTCAACTTTCTCAATGACTGGACATTTGACCTTGTATACAGCCTTGACAAATTTCTGTTTAGGCTTAGGCACAAATGTCTCCTTTCTAGCTTTAGGAGGACTAGCAGTCTTAGACCTATCACGCATCCTATTATTCACATGCTGACGATGAGTAGTCTTATCATTAAAAACATGCTTACCATTAAAATAAGTATACATCAAATTAAAAGCACAAGACATACAATCAGGAACACCATATGCTTTATGAGAGGGATTAACAATAGGCAACTTATGCATGGTAGACATGGCATTTTTGTTATCCAACTCATGTGTGTCTGAGTTAGTCTCATTTGCTTTCACAACTTTGACTGCAACCTTTGACACACTTGACTTGGAAACAACTTTCTCATTAGCAAGATCTTCAGCACAAATTTCTTCTTGAATAATAAATGTGGTCTCATCAAATGGTTCAGCAATTGATTCTTTATAGAGGGGTTCATCAACACCCTTAAGCACATGTGGTACTTCCCTACCTTTAGCACACACATGGGGATGGGAGTTTATGCCTAATTTTCTAATAGCAACATTGTAATCAAAACCTATTCCAGATGTTTGATTAACAGCTTGCTTATTGTAAAACTCTTTAGACTTCGAACAAGAATTAAATTAGGCTTTAACCTTAGTCTCAAGACCGGTGATCTTGTCTTTGAGAATAGTTTCGAGTTGTCTATAACAGTCAACTCTATTCTCTAGAAAGGATACTTGCTCTTTTAATTTGTCTTGATTAATGTGCACAAGTCTTAATTCATTGACCTCTTTCTCAAGGTCTTTGATTTGTTGAGTTAACATTTCATTATCACGACGAGCACAATCTAAGGAGCCTCCTAGATGATAAACTAATTCAGCATCAGTAAATTTTACCTCTTTTCTTGACGATGAGGTGTTTGCATCACTAGCCATAAGAGCAACATTCCCAACTTCTTCATCTTCACTGTCAGTATCATCCCAGCTTCTTCCCTTTTCCAGGTAAGCCCTTTCAGATTTACTCTTCTGATTAGAATTATAAGAGTTCTTCCTAACTTTTTTGGCTTCCTGCATTCTGTGGCAAAGTGTCCCAACTCATTGCAGTTAAAGCATCGAATGGTGCTTCGATCAACCATCCCTATTTTGTACCCACCACTACTGGTGTTAGAAGATGAAGATCCACCTTTCTGGAACTTATTTTAGTTGGACTTGTACTTGAACTTGGGATTCCTCTTGAATCTGACATTGGAGAATCTCTTGACAATCAGGGCCATTGACTCATCTTCCAATTGCTTCAGTTCTTCCAAGGAGTAAAAATCATCTCCTGATTGATTTGTAGTAGGAGGATCAAATTCTGCTACTATCACATTTTCTTCAGCCTTGGAAGACTGTACCATTCTCTCTGACTGTTGAGATTGTTGTTGTTGTTGTGGTTATTGTTGTTGTTCTTCAGCTACTAGAGCAGTAGACGTGCTGACCACTCTTCCTTTCCCGTAGACTTCCTTCTGCTGAATCTGCTCCAACTCATAGGTTTTTAACACACCATAGAGCCTTTCCAAAGAAATCTCACTCAGATCTCTTGCTTCTCTTATGGCAGTGATTCTATGTTCGAGATGAGTTGGCAGTGTTGAAAGGAACTTTTTGTTGACCTCCCTGATTGAATAATATTTACCATTTATGTTCAGGTTGTTGATCAATGCATTGTACCTCTCAAACACTTCAGTGATTCCTTCTCCTGGATTGGATTTAAAATGTTAATACTCAGAGGTTAGGATCTCTAATTTGTTCTCCCTAACTTCCTCTGTGCCTTCATTAATCACCTCAATAGTTTCCCAGTTGTGTTTGGAATCTTTACAGTTCATCACATGTCTATTGATCAAGGGATCAAGGGAATCAACTAAAATTAATTGAAGGCTAGTATCCAAGGAGGCTTCTTCTTTTTCAGCAGGAGAAAAATCCTCAGGATTCTTTACATAGGTTCTAGCTTTGGTAATCACAAGATCATTTTCTATTACCTCTGGTTCAATAACCATCGGAATTTTTGGACCCTTCTTTAACACTTCCAGATATTTGGGATTTGCAACTTGTAAAAACAATAGCATCTTCTTCTTCCACATAACATAATTTTCTTTATCGAATAGTGGAATTTTAATGGTTCCAACTTTTTGTGTAGTCATTATGAATTTTTGAGTAAATAAAAATTCAAGGAGTGGAAGAATCACAAAAGTCTAGGATCTTGCTTTGTTCGTTAATCAGAAGGCTCTGATACAAATTGTTAGGTCTCAATATGTTTGTAGAAGGGGGGTTGAATATAAACTATACCGTTTAATCGAATACAATGCGGAATAAAAAACTGAAACAAAATTCAAGTTAAATAAAACTATTATTAAACTTGAAAGGTGTTACAACAACAGTATCGTTTACAAGGGATTAATCTCAAATAAATTATTCCAAATCTAGAATAAATTCGACATGAACTTTTTCTATTTTTGAAATAAAAAGGATCAAATGCTAAAAGCAATTTGAGATTAAGTTCTAGGGATTTTGATCCGCTAGATAGTTACACAAGAACAAGAAAAGGATTTCTAGTGGTTTAGATTTAACAATAAATACTAAAAATTAATGTCCTGAGAAATTGCAATAAGTTCTCTATTGTTCTGTGTTCTTCAGTTTGTTGTGATATTCAATGCTATTATGTGTTCTTCAGTTTCTGTTCTTTTATATTAAATCAACCCTTGATTTAATTGGCAAGAAAATCCTTTTAGCTCAGCAAGACAATCCTTTTAGCTGGTAGAACTTTCAGTGGGACTATTGATTGAACTGGTAGAACTTTCGGTAGGACTATTGATTGAACTGGCAAGACTATCGGCAAGACAATCTAAAAAGACTTGGAAAGACTTTCGGTATGACAATCCAATTGTCATAATAGTTCAATTATTTGTCTTGCTGATTTAATTTTAAATATTAATTCAAAATCATTTCTGAAAAAATGCATAATATTAATTCAGAATTAATTAACCAATTAATTCAATTAATCAATAAATTAATCTTTGCAGATATAATTTATTTTCTTAATTAAATTATATGACTTAAGTAATTAATAGAGAATTAATACTAATCTTGAACAACAACCACTCTTCTGACAATCTTCTGATAATCACTGAAACTTATGAATCCATTTCACCACTTCAATGTTGACACTCGATGTACTGTCTGGTTCATGAATGACTAACATCTGTGATGTTTCTTCATGTCTTGATTTTCTTCAGATTAAATCCCTGTAATTAATTGATACCCTGACGAGATCTCTGTCACTTGATTAAATCCACAATCTTGATTTATATCATTGAGGCTTGATCAATTTCTTGAGCTTCTTCCAGTGAATTAAGTCCTCAAGTCTGTAGATGAACAATGTTACTTAATCCTTTGACATATGTTACTTTGAGAGATCTCTCTGACGATAGAACCACTATTTACTTGTTACATCCTTATTTGAGTTGATTTAAATGCTCGAATAAACAAATAGGCTATGATATATGCCTTTCAAAGCTGGTGCCCTAGCTTAAAGGAAAGAATCCAATAGACACCAAATGGGTATTCAAAAACAAGATGGATGAAAATGGCATAGTAGTCAGGAACAAAGCTAGGTTGGTTGCTAAGGGCTATTGTCAACAAGAAGGAATAGATTTTGATGAAACATTTGCTCCTGTTGCAAGACTTGAAGCCATCAGAATTTTCTTAGCCTATGCAGCCCATGCCAATTTCAAGGTCTATCAAATGGATGTCAAGAGTGCCTTTCTAAATGGAGATTTGGAGGAGGAAGTCTATGTCAGTCAGCCTCCTGGTTTTGAAGACTCAAATTTCCCAGATTATGTCTACTATCTATTGAAATCACTCTATGGACTGAAGCAAGCACCTAGAGCCTGGTATGACACTTTATCAAAGTTCCTTTTGGAAAATCACTTCACAAAAGGTACTGTAGATAAAACTGTATTCTTTAGAAATGTTAATCGCTCTAGTATACTTGTTCAAATTTATGTAGATGACATTATTTTTGGCTCTACAGATGAAAAACTTTGCAAAAAGTTTGCCAAATTGATGCAAAGTAAGTATGAAATGAGTATGATGGGAGAACTAACTTACTTTCTTGGTCTGCAAGTTAAGCAAGTTAGTGATGGAATATTCATTAGTCAAACTAAATACGTTTATTGTAACACGCCCAAATCCGGGGTCAGGGATTCGGGTTGTCACGAGTTCCATTTCCCTTATCAATACTTAATCTTAACAGTCAACCAACTACTGCGTACTGTGACCCCACAATATACACACACACACACCACAAGTTATAGTCACATATAATTAACAATATATGAGCATTCTCATAGTACTCATGAAAGTCTTGGTCAAGAAGAAATGAACCAAGTTGATATCTTAACGCGACCAAGTCGCAAAATATTCAGCATATATATATACATATATACTTTTCACAATCTTTGAAATCCTCTGACATGTATAATATACACAGAGTTCCAGTTTATAACTGTATAAAAATATCGTTGCAAGGTGATCTCATATATCTAACCTTGTCTCAACGTTTTTCTGAAAATCTTTGACATGCACAAGATAATCATTTACTAGATATAAGTTTAAAAGATGAAGTTACAAGATACTCCAATATACTTATATCTTTTCCGAATACTACTTGAACTACCACCGTTCAAGGTATAATCTGTTTCAAAAGTTCATCACATAGATGAGACTAAAAGATAAGATTTGAATAGATTCAATCATTGAAATATCATTATAAATAATGAAGTTACGAGATACTTCATTAAGTCCCGATATATATATATATATATATATATATATATATATTTCATACACTCCTTGAAAACCTCTGTTATGAAAATTATAAACAGAGTTGTAATATCCAATGAATTTGGAAAGGAGAAAACCTTGGCATAAACCTGATATCTTGCTGATCAGGCAAAGATACCAATAAGTAACCTTTTCTACTAGTAGATGGACGAATTCCCCACTGGTCATCACTCTGGCCGCAATAGGACCTTATGCTGGACTGCCACTCAACCACTTACACATTTGATGGACTCCCACTGAGCCACTTACACTTTCATGGACGCCCACTGAGCCCATGTTGCTTATGTCGACTCAAATAGATGGACTTACTTCCCGAACGTTGGGTAAGTAATCAATTCATTTATCAAAACGGCAACCTCGTTGCAAATATAAAATACACCACAGAGCCGGATCCTTTAGATTTTTGAGCGAGTATTGAAGTCCCCTTCAAAAAGGAAGATCTTAAATTTGAAAATGAGTTTTGGGATCCGCTCTAAACTTTAAAAATCATTTTGAAGACTCGAAAACATTTTTAAGAATGTTTTGAGTACTGCTGATTTATTAAAATAAATCAGTCCCAATATATTAAAGAATATCTAAATATTATTATTTAAATAATATTCCCAAAAAGGATAATCTCTATAAAAATAATCAAAGTAGAAGTGTTAAAACTCATACTTGAAATGGGTATTAAATAACCAAAGATATACTTATTCGAAAGTACTATCTTTATTTGAATAATCAAAAATAAGTTTGATTATCGAAACATTATTCTTTAATAAAATAAATAATATTACATAGTAAATAATCGAAGTCATAAGTCCTCAAATGAATATTCAAAGTAATATTCATTAATAAAATAAACGGAGTCATATGTCCTCGAATGAATATTCAAAGTAATATTCATTAATAAAATAAAGGGAGTCATAAGCCCTCGAATGAATATTCAAAATAATATTCATTAATAAAATAAACGGAGTCATAAGCCCTCGAATGAATATTCAAAATAATATTCATTAATAAAATAAAGGGAGTCATAAGCCCTCGAATGAATATTCAAAATAATATTCATTAAATAAATAAAATAAAGTCATCGAATAAACCTTATTCGATTAATAGTTTTGAAAACTATATCAATATATATATATATATATATATATATATATATATTATACTCGGGAACATCGACTCCCGGTTTAGAAAAAATGTTCAACTTTGGGTCTCCTATACTAAGGGTATACGCAACTACTGCTTATCTCTAGCATAGGTATTATGCAACTATAAGCATTGAAATCAACAGATAGATAACCAGATTACAAAATAGACATGCATATATATACCATCTCAGCATGCTTCAATATATCACAAAATTTGCTAATTAACCAACATGCATCTATCACAAGATAATGCATATACATATATACATCACCACAACAGTATAACAGGTAGAAAACTTGCCTGAGTGCTCCCGGATAGACTTAAGCTTAGAGTGGGTCCGATAACCTATGAATAACAACATAAGTTAGAATTAAACCCCGGTCGCTTTAGAAACTAGAATTTAAACAATTGAACCCTAACGTTCGCTTATGGTCACTCCTACGCTTAACGAATCACCTAAGTCGTTCGATTACCCTCGACTCCACTATTTTTAATAAATTAACGATTAAGAGTTTTAAGGCGATTCTTTCGCGAATACCTTACCAACTGCCTAATCCACTTAACATAATTGTTTCATATCCCAATTAGTCATTTAAAGTCCTTAACCAAGGTTTCAAAGTAAGGCGAGGGGTAATGGTTCGTTCGCGAAACGCCATTACTTAAAACGGTCGTTTCTCCTAAACCGTACATCGGATTCAAACGAACCACATATCAAAATGAAGCTTGTAACATGAAATATATAAACATGACAATGGTAAAAATCTTACAGTGAGTTCACGGGTCCTGAAGTTAATATCAAAAACAGTCTAAGGTAAATCGGGCATTACGACGGCTATGTTTATGCGATTACCAAAGTTTAAACTACTCCAATCAACCACCAACCAACTAATAACCATCAATACAACAAAACTTCACCTAAACCATATCACATCAGTCCATAACCTCCAAGTTTTTCAACTCAAACAACCACAATCAAAACCTATGAACTATAATCAATCTTTAATTACCAAAACACTTCCAAATCAAACCAAACTACTAATAATCACAATCTATGCTTCTCATTTCACAAAACAACAATTAAACTTACTAAAAAATAAAGTAAAGGCTAGGGTTTGATGTTTATACCTTCCTTGGGAGGTGTTAAGTTGCTAGGAAGCCTTAGGAAGCCTCCTACAAGCTTGATCTTTCCAAAGAAATCAAGAACACAAAGTTAGGCTTTGAAGTTTCTAAAAGTCCGATTTAAAGAACTGTAAAAATGAGGGTCTTACCATGCTTATTTGGATGATACTTGTGAACAATAGTTGTAGGCCATCTCAATACCTTTCCAACGAGCTATAGAACACAACATTTGAGTGAGTATTGAAGGAGATATGACAATTTCAATTTGCTGGGTTTGTTTTGGCCGAGAGCTTCTCTTCCTGGGAGCAAAGTCAAATTTTTAATTTTTGTGTTATGATATTTTGCTTGGTTGATTTCCTTTTTGGCTTGGCAAATTTTGATCTTTTACCATGATAACTTTTGCATGGCCAAGAATCAACCAACAACACACTTCTTTTTGTCATGCTTATGTCACCATGCTTGTGTCACCTTTTTAATACATGTCCTTTCCTTGTGGTTTGATGATATCATAATCCTTGGCTTCTTGTACAAGTTTGTCTCTTGGTCGCTTATTTGTTTTACGGTTCGCTTAACTTTCGTTCTCGTTCGTCGTTTGAGAGATCATATCTGGGATCTTATTACTTGGGTTCCCCTAAACCTTTCTCAATATTTTATATTCCTTTTATGATCCTCTCTTATAATCCTTGAATTTAAATCCTTTTAATCATGTTACCTTATACTCATTTCTTTCGGTATCTGGTGGATTTTTGGGAAAAATCAAAGTGTCCGGATTCGAATTCTAACGACCTTTACATACACTCATTTACTTTGGAATACTAATACGATCTTAGAATTTCCATAAAAGTTCTCCTATATAGTGTGGTCTGATAATTTTCCTTAATCAGCATCATCAACAAAAGTTACTATTCATCAGGGTTTCAAAAATTCCAAAAATTGGGGTTATTACAGTCTGCCCTCCTTAAAAGGATTCCGTCCCGGAATCAGATAGAAAATGAATAGGGATACTCTTTTAGCATTGCACTTTCTAACTCTCAAGTAAATTTTACCACATTGTGGTTCTACCATCAAACTCTGACTAGTTTGATAACCCTTCTCCTAAGCACTTGTTCCTTTTCAATCTATAACCCTTCCTGGTTGCTCCATATAGGTTACATCTGGTTGCATGTCTACGCGCTCATATGCCCCTATTTGTCTGGCATCCGAATTACACTTCCTTGACATTGATACGTGGAACACGTTATGAACTTGCTACATGTTCGGGGGTAGGGCTAGCTCATGTGCTAACTTCCCAATACGTCTTAATATATCCAAGGGTCCAACAATTCATGGGCTTAGCTTTCCTTTCTTTCCGAACCTCATCCATCCTTTCCAAACGAATACCTATAACAGCACTAGGTCCCCTACTTCCTATTCTTTATCCTTTCATATCAAATCAACATACTTATTATGTCCATCTTGGGCTACTACCAGCCGTCCTCTGATTAGATCTATTATATCCTTGGTCCTTTGGACTACTGCGGGTCCGAGCATCTTGCGCTCTACAACTTCATCCTAACATAAGGGAGATCGACATTGTCTTCCCTCAAGGATCTTATAAGGCGATACCTCGATATTGACATACGATCGATTATCGTGAGAAAACTTAATCCGCGTTAAGTGATCATTCCAAATTCTTTCAAGTCTATTGCACCGACTCTCATCATAGCTTCTAGCATTATAGCTTTTGCTTCTCAATACCCATTATTTTCCAGTTCGTAGTCGTTACTATCTTCCGTACATAATACTATACTGGTTACACTTTTGCTCGTTAGCGTTCTATAACCTTTTAATAACCACGTCAACCTTAAGTATCACGAACGTGTTAGAATTAGAATACCACCGTACTGATACTACTTCCTTTCTAGCTGCTTCTATCTTCGAAAGTTTGATCAATCATATAGAAGTAAAGGAATTTGTTGAGAGATCACTATGATCATGAACACTTGTTATATCGCATAGTTAGTACAGAAGGTGGCCAGCCTTTAGTACTTGACAAACAATTAAACAATAGATGGTATCCTACTAGGCTTCTATCACACAGATAGATAGTCATTCGGCAATACCTCCCCTTCTGGAAGGGTTGTTCTTCTCGGCTTACATGAAATGAAAAGGAGAGAAAAGAACGAATTGAAGAGAATTGTATATATATTAAAATATATACGGCCACAAAATATCTGGCTTGAAATCTACCTCTGAACTATAGAGGTTTATCATAGTAGAACAAAACATATATGTATATAAATCAACATTAAGCATTATAGCATCGTATTTCACATGCCTAATTATTTTTGATATTCCGTCCATCATTCTATGGATCCATGCTCTTCCTCGAGCTTATACACAATCACCTTTGAAACTCCCTGAACATCGAAAATCGAATCTGGGATTTCATTCTAGACATCATCGTTACTAGAATTCTATGCTTGCACCGTAACCTTCTTCGTAATAATACGACTCTCTATTCCTAAGAAGGAATAAACATTCAATAGGTAGATAATCGACTTGATTAGTCTATCAATGATAACTTATACATCACCACGACCCGATTAGTGGTACTCAATCTCAACATCCATTCTAATACAACTCTTACGGTTGTAATCGACTCATTACTCGCAGAATCATTGCTGCATTACTATGGTCCATCGCTGACCCACTGTAGTCATTCGTTTTCCTTGGATCTTAATAGCTAACCATACAGAGTCCATACCTGTCGTATCAAATTCTTCTAAGGAGTTAACATAATCACCATTCATAATTCATGAAGAACACTCCAGATCCTGACGTACTTTCATGACATGAAGCAGATAAAATTGCAGAAGAGTTTCAATCAAAGCAACGATAGCAGGTTAAAACCATTCCTAATCATATGTCCTCAATAAGAGACTGGAAACTCAAGGGTTCATTTAGTTCTTTCATAATATGGCCCTGGCTTATCTCAAGATATGACCTTCTAAGATAAATAGCCCTCTTACGGCGATTGCATAAATTAAATCTTTACCAAACTACTATTACGGTTGAGTATCGCACAATCATTAGAAGGAATGTCAATCCTTCATACCATAATAAAACCTTCACGGCTTTAACCATCATCGCTATATTCCTTTGGCACGAGCGCCTATAATAGTCCTCTTACACTTAAAGTGTCGGCCACCTCTTTGGCCTTTCCTGATAGTAAAATTTCCTTACAATCAATGTCTTTTAAATGATCTTCAACTAAATTTTTCTACCTCATTTCCAATCACTACTTGCGTGAAAATGCTCTTCCTTACGCTTTGGTAAAAAAATATATCACCATTTTTCCATAAGTTATTGCCTCGGTCTTTTAGAGGTTAACATTGTCACAACTGACTCTCGATCATACTTAGGGCGTCTCTTATCTTGGGTCCTACATGTTTTCACCAATCTCGACCTTCATTGTATCGATCTATACTTTCTTATGGTTCAATACGTGCCCACCTGGCATCATTATAATTATGTCATATTTCCTTTATCAAAATTTCTATTCTTGAGAACTTTGAATATTACTTTTTTTTCATTGTAAAACCTCTTAAGTTATTCTTGAATCGTTCCTCCTGTATTCCCTAGATACAGGGCATATCAAAATACCATTTACTAATACCAGAATCATTGTCTATATACTTCTGAAAAATTTCTCCACTGATCCTTAAAGGTTGTTGTTACCTTAATCCTTTCCAATTCATATTGTCAAACTCATACTATCCTTATTAAGGGTGAAATGCCAACCTTTATGCATTCCCCTAGGATTCATTTTAAGTTACTGATGTTCTATCCTTAATTCCACCTTTAGAAAAAGTACATGCATCCTTCCATGGATAAATCAAGTCATATATCCTTGATAGATTATCTTATTTAATCATTCCCATCTCGATAGTCTATACCAAATTTCACAATAATATCCTTATTCAAAATGAGGTCAACCAATATGGCCTCCAAAAGATAACAACGGTTATCCGCTTTTCTTGCCTGATTTAGTAATGATAACAGGGATGTTCTAGAAGATATTGGTCGTGTTCAACGTGAACTTCTTCTTAATAAATCCTTATTTTCTTTTGTTGTTTATCTCAACAGTCATCTCAATGTTGGGATATCTTTCATACCCGGCGTCTCCCTTTCTGGGTATCATGCCCCCGGTCTTACACTTCACTTTCTTGAAGGTCACTTCCTTAATCCAATTTTCCTAATTTCTTACTTTCTTGTCTCCTCAGTCTATCCGCGTCTCATTATTTATCCTTCGAACTATCTCAAGGTTTCCCCGAATCCTTCCAACTTGAAGGGGTACAACATATATATCTATTATGCCTTCAACCATCAACTTTAACTCATGGTAAATCATCCTCATCCTGACGATCATATACTTTTCTATTTCTATTACTACGAGTCTTTAGGGTTTCCTCATACCCAACTCCCTTATCATTCCTCAAACTCTATTGCCTTTATATTCCTTTCCACTTCAGTTTCTTTTTATTTTCCTTTCTCTTATCATTATTTCATGAACCCACTAATCATTGACTTCAAACATCACATCATTCTGGGATTCTTGTCATCAGAACGAATCTTGACAACTTTTACAACTTAGCTTCATAATTCATCATACTCGTCCGCCTTTGTTCTGGCTCTAAAGCTTTTACACTATCTCCATAACCTTGGGAATTACTTTCCCGAAAATAATTGATTGAACTTTAGTCAGTTTATTCTAACCTCTGGCTCCGTGACTTTCTTGGTCTTTCATCAGCGGGTGGTCTCTCTCTTAGGAGGGTAAGTGACAAAAACAGTCTTTTGCGCTTCATCAATCATTTAGAATATAAAATCATTTCTCTATTTCCTTTGTCCAGGCTCTTGCCTCGGCTAGGTCAGCTTGTTCCTTGGAACTCTGAGAGCTTAGTGACTTAAAGGTCCTGAAAGAATTTCCCACTGCATTGTTTCCTCAGGGTGGTGTTTGGGAATAAAAGTATAATTTTTGTTTAGGCAGGTCCATGAATTGCCCCATAGGAGTATCATCCCGGTTCTCCCTATCTTGCTCGACTTCTGTTTTCTCAGTATGAAATGTTTCATCCTTCTCCCATAATCAGGGTTATCTTATACGTTAAAATCCTTGTTTCCACTTCATTATATTATGGGCTCCTTCTTTCTTATGGCAACCTCCCTGACTATCACATTCAGGGTTTGCCATAAATCTTATTCCTCGAGCTATGGATTTCATCTAAGATCCAGTCCTTAAGCTCTTAAACGTTTGGAACCCAAATTCTGTAGGAATACCTCGTTATTCCCTTATCATCTTTCTTGGTATTAATCTCTTCTCCAGTCATTGACTCTCTGCCTTCATTCATCACTTTTTCTTGGCATAATATGATCTTTTTCGATAATTCGGGCTGTATTGCAATCTCAAATAGCGTTTCGGTACCAGCTCTGGTTACCTTCACTTCTATTTCCATTTCCTCAAAATCTCTTATCAACTCTCTCCAAGACATTATCATCTAGAGTCTCTCCTTTACACTAAGGGAATTAGCCACCATTTTGGCTTTCCCTGGATGATAAAGAATCTCATAATCGTAATCCTTGATTAGCTCTAACCACCTCCTCTGGCGCATGTTGAGCTCTTTCTGCGTGAAAATGTACTAGAGCACTTATGGCTTAGGTAAATCTCGCACTTGTCTCCATACCAGTAGTGCCTCCAATCTTTAGGGCAAAACTATTGCCACGAGCCCAAGCTCATGGGTGGGGATATCGAATTTTATATTCCCTTTATTATCTTAACGCGTACGCGATTACCTTGTTGTGCTGTATAAGAGCACCCTAATTTCTTATGTGAAGCGTCATTACAAATCACAAAATCTCCTTTTCCATCCGGCAACGCCAACATAGGAGCCGTCACCAACCTTTGCTTCAGTTGTTAAAAGCTTTTCTCGTATTTCTCTGTCCATTCAAACTTCTCAGTCTTACGAGTAAGCCGCGTTCAAGGGGGCTACTATCTTTACAAACTTGAACGAACCTCCGGTAGTGACCGACCAATCCTACCTCTGGTAGTTTCCCTAACCATGGTCATCAATTCCTCAGTGGTCCTTTATTCATTCTTGTCAGGATCCTCCAGGGGATCCTCCTCAGCAACAATCCCTTCTAGGACAACATCCTAAACCGCTACATCCTCAATATGAACATCATCCGGTCCTGCGTTAGGACGCTCTATCGGATCAACAATCTGATCTCCAATTAGTAATAAAACATCATCGCGCTGTTGCTCCTCAACCTCAGGGTTCGGAGTCCCGCTACCATATACGATAACGAACTACGCTTCTATCACGATATTTATAAGGGTTCCTATAAGGGTTTTAACTGTCAGTACTACGTTAGGTAGCCCGACTATGAACTTGGCAAGAGTTCTTATTATCTTAGAGAACTTATTATCTTAACGTCACATCATCTCTGAGGTTTATTACGCTTAGCTCTGATACCATTCTGTAACACCCCCAAATCCGGGGTCAGGGATTCGGGTTGTCACGAGTTCCATTTCCCTTATCAATACTTAATCTTAACAGTCAACCAACTACTGCGTACTGTGACCCCACAATATACACACACACACCACAAGTTATAGTCTCAGAGATGAATACCAAAAATAACACAAGTTATTTTATTCCACAATTATAAACCATTACACCTCAAAAGGGTTTCTGAATAAATTTACATATTCTTTGCCATTATTACAATTCATAATATACATAAGTCTGGTACATCAATAGTTGAAAACCTAGCCTATTGGTAGTTCCTACCTCAGCTACGGCGGCATCAACGCCTACAGGAAACTGCGGAATGTTTCCTATCCGCTCACGAATTGGGAGCTTGGTCATGTTCATCTTGTCTATCTGTTGTTGTATGATGAAAGAAAAAAGCAAGGGTGAGCAACAAGCCCACCGAAATAATATGTATAATAATTAACAATATATGAGCATTCTCATAGTACTCATGAAAGTCTTGGTCAAGAAGAAATGAACCAAGTTGATATCTTAAACGCGATCAAGTCGCAAAATATTCAGCATATATATACATATATACTTTTAACAATCTTTGAAATCCTCTGACATGTATAATATACACAGAGTTCCAGTTTATAACTGTATAAAAATATCGTTGCAAGGTGATCTCATATATCTAACCTTGTCTCAACGTTTTCTGAAAATCTTTGACATGCACAAGATAATCATTTACTAGATATAAGTTTAAAAGATGAAGTTACAAGATACTCCAATATACTTATATCTTTTCCGAATACTACTTGAACTACCACCGTTTAAGGTATAAATCTGTTTCAAAAGTTCATCACATAGATGAGACTACAAGAATAGATTTGAATGGATTCAATCATTGAAATTCATTGTAAATAATGAAGTTACGAGATACTTCATTAGGTCCCGATATATATATATATATATACATCTATATAGATATTTCATACACTCCTTGAAAACCTCTGTTATGAAAATTATAAACAGAGTTGTAATATCCAATGAATTTGGAAAGGAGAAAAACCTTGGCATAAATCTGATATCTTGGCTGATCAGGAAAAGATACCAATAAGTAACCTTTTCTACTAGTAGATGGACGAATTCCCCACTGGTCATCACCCTGCCCGCAATAGGACCTTGTGCTGGACTGCCACTCAGCCACTTACGCATTTGATGGACTCCCACTGAGCCACTTACACTTTCATGGACGCCCCACTGAGCCCATGTTGCTTATGCCGACTCAAATAGATGGACTTACTTCCCGAACGTTGGGTAAGTAATCAATTCATTTATCAAAACGGACAACCTCGTTGTGAATATAAAATACACCAAAGAGCCGGATCCTTTAGATTTTTGAGCGATTATTGAAGTCCCCTTCAAAAAGGAAGATCTTAAATTTGAAAACGAGGTTTTGGGATCCGCTCTAAACTTTAAAAATTCATTTTGAAGACTCGAAAAACATTTTTAAGATGTTGGAGTACTGCTGATTTATTAAAATAAATCAGTCCCATATATTAGAGAATATCTGAATATTATTATTTAAATAATATTCTCAAAAAGGATAATCTCTATAAAAATAATCAAAGTAGAAGTGTTAAAACTCATACTTGAAATGGGTATTAAATAACCAAAGATATACTTATCGAAAGTACTATCTTTATTTGATAATCAAAATAAGTTTGATTATCGAAACATTATTCTTTAATAAAATAAAGAATATTACATAGTAAATAATCGAAGTCATAAGTCCTCAAATGAATATTCAAAGTAATATTCATTAATAAAATAAACGGAGTCATATGTCCTCGAATGAATATTCAAAGTAATATTCATTAATAAAATAAAGGGAGTCATAAGCCCTCGAATGAATATTCAAAATAATATTCATTAATAAAATAAACGGAGTCATAAGCCCGTCGAATGAATATTCAAAATAATATTCATTAATAAAATAAAGGGAGTCATAAGCCCCTCGAATGAATATTCAAAATAATATTCATTAAATAAATAAAATAAAGTTATCGAATAAACCTTATTCGATTAATAGTTTTGAAAACTATATCAATATATTAATATAATATATATATTATACTCGGAACATCGACTCCCGGTTTAGAAAAAATGTTCAACTTTGGGTCTCCTATACTAAGGGTATACGCAACTACTGCTTATCTCTAGCATAGGTATTATGCAACTAGCTAAGCATTGAAATCAACATAGATAGATACCAGATTACAAATAGACATGCATATATATACCATCTCAGCATGCTTCAATATATCACAAAATTTGCTATTAACCAACATGCATCTATCACAAGATACTATGCATATACATATACATCATCACCACAACAGTATAACCAGGTAGAAAACTTGCCTGAGTGCTCCCGTATAGATTAAGCTTAGTGGGTCCGATAACCTATGAATACAACATAATTTGAATTAAACCCCGGTCGCTTAGAAACTAGAATTTAAACAATTGAACCCTAACGTTCGCTATATGTCACTCCTACGCTTAACGAATCACTAAGTCGTTCGATTACCCTCGACTCCACTATTTTTAATAAATTAACGATTAAGAGTTTTAAGGCGATTCTTTCGCGATACCTTACCAACACGGCTAATTCCACTTAACATAATTGTTTCATATCCCAATTAGTCATTTAAAGTCCTTAACCAAGTTTCAAAGTAAGGCGAGGGGTAATGGTTCATTCGTCGAAATGCCGTTACTTAAAACGGTCGTTTCTCCTAAACCGTACATCGGATTCAAACGAACCACATATCAAAATGAAGCTTGTAA